>NW_024056199.1:0-129680 GCF_013401445.1 Tripterygium wilfordii | reverse complement strand
GACTTGTCTATGCATAGATATTTGAGCATTCCTAAGGCATCAAAATGGGACCGTTATAATCTTTAGTGTTCTTCGAAGTCTTAACTTGCTAGTTTAGCTTTTGGACATCGTTTCGTTAGGTAAAGAGCCAATAGACCAAGTTAAGTTCAAAATTGCACGAAACGTGAAAAACTTGTCTATGCATAGAATTGAGCATTCCTAAGGCATCAAAATGGACAGTTATACTCTATTTAGTGTTCTTCGAAGTCTTAACTTGCTAGTTTAGCTTTTGGACATCGTTTCGTTAGGTAAAGAAGCCAATAGACCAAGTTAAGTTCAAAATTGCACGAAACGTGAAAAACTTGTCTATGCATAGAATTGAGCATTCCTAAGGCATCAAATGGACCGTTATACTCTATTTAGTGTTCTTAGAAGTCTTAACTTGCTAGTTTAGCTTTTGGACATCGTTTCGTTAGGTAAAGAAGCCAATAGACCAAGTTAAGTTCAAAATTGCACGAAACGTGAAAAACTTGTCTATGCATAGAATTGAGCATTCCTAAGGCATCAAAATGGACCGTTATACTCTATTTAGTGTTCTTCGAAGTCTTAACTTGCTAGTTTAGCTTTTGGACATCGTTTCGTTAGGTAAAGAAGCCAATAGACCAAGTTAAGTTCAAAATTGCACGAAACGTGAAAAACTTGTCTATGCATAGAATTGAGCATTCCTAAGGCATCAAAATGGACCGTTATACTCTATTTAGTGTTCTTCGAAGTCTTAACTTGCTAGTTTAGCTTTTGGACATCGTTTCGTTAGGTAAAGAAGCCAATAGACCAAGTTAAGTTCAAAATTGCACGAAACGTGAAAAACTTGTCTATGCATAGAATTGAGCATTCCTAAGGCATCAAAATGGACCGTTATAATCTATTTAGTGTTCTTCGAAGTCTTAACTTGCTAGTTTAGCTTTTGGACATCGTTTCGTTAGGTAAAGAAGCCAATAGACCAAGTTAAGTTCAAAATTGCACGAAACGTGAAAAACTTGTCTATGCATAGAATTGAGCATTCCTAAGGCATCAAAATGGACCGTTATAATCTATTTAGTGTTCTTCGAAGTCTTAACTTGCTAGTTTAGCTTTTGGACATCGTTTCGTTAGGTAAAGAAGCCAATAGACCAAGTTAAGTTCAAAATTGCACGAAACGTGAAAAACTTGTCTATGCATAGAATTGAGCATTCCTAAGGCATCAAAATGGACCGTTATACTCTATTTAGTGTTCTTCGAAGTCTTAACTTGCTAGTTTAGCTTTTGGGACATCGTTTCGTTAGGTAAAGAAGCCAATAGACCAAGTTAAGTTCAAAATTGCACGAAACGTGAAAAACTTGTCTATGCATAGAATTGAGCATTCCTAAGGCATCAAAATGGACCGTTATAATCTATTTAGTGTTCTTCGAAGTCTTAACTTGCTAGTTTAGCTTTTGGGACATCGTTTCGTTAGGTAAAGAAGCCAATAGACCAAGTTAAGTTCAAAATTGCACGAAACGTGAAAAACTTGTCTATGCATAGAATTGAGCATTCCTAAGGCATCAAAATGGACCGTTATAATCTATTTAGTGTTCTTCGAAGTCTTAACTTGCTAGTTTAGCTTTTGGACATCGTTTCGTTAGGTAAAGAAGCCAATAGACCAAGTTAAGTTCAAAATTGCACGAAACGTGAAAAACTTGTCTATGCATAGAATTGAGCATTCCTAAGGCATCAAAATGGACCGTTATAATCTATTTAGTGTTCTTCGAAGTCTTAACTTGCTAGTTTAGCTTTTGGACATCGTTTCGTTAGGTAAAGAAGCCAATAGACCAAGTTAAGTTCAAAATTGCACGAAACGTGAAAAACTTGTCTATGCATAGAATTGAGCATTCCTAAGGCATCAAAATGGACCGTTATAATCTATTTAGTGTTCTTCGAAGTCTTAACTTGCTAGTTTAGCTTTTGGACATCGTTTCGTTAGGTAAAGAAGCCAATAGACCAAGTTAAGTTCAAAATTGCACGAAACGTGAAAAACTTGTCTATGCATAGAATTGAGCATTCCTAAGGCATCAAAATGGACCGTTATAATCTATTTAGTGTTCTTCGAAGTCTTAACTTGCTAGTTTAGCTTTTGGGACATCGTTTCGTTAGGTAAAGAAGCCAATAGACCAAGTTAAGTTCAAAATTGCACGAAACGTGAAAAACTTGTCTATGCATAGAATTGAGCATTCCTAAGGCATCAAAATGGACCGTTATAATCTATTTAGTGTTCTTCGAAGTCTTAACTTGCTAGTTTAGCTTTTGGACATCGTTTCGTTAGGTAAAGAAGCCAATAGACCAAGTTAAGTTCACAATTGCACGAAATGTGAAAAACTTGTCTATGCATAGAATTGAGCATTCCTAAGGCATCAAAATGGACCGTTATAATCTATTTAGTGTTCTTCGAAGTCTTAACTTGCTAGTTTAGCTTTTGGGCATCGTTTCGTTAGGTAAAGAAGCCAATAGACCAAGTTAAGTTCAAAATTGCACGAAACGTGAAAAACTTGTCTATGCATAGAATTGAGCATTCCTAAGGCATCAAAATGGACCGTTATAATCTATTTAGTGTTCTTCGAAGTCTTAACTTGCTAGTTTAGCTTTTGGACATCGTTTCGTTAGGTAAAGAAGCCAATAGACCAAGTTAAGTTCAAAATTGCACGAAACGTGAAAAACTTGTCTATGCATAGAATTGAGCATTCCTAAGGCATCAAAATGGACCGTTATACTCTATTTAGTGTTCTTCGAAGTCTTAACTTGCTAGTTTAGCTTTTGGACATCCTTTCCGTTAGGTAAAGAGGCCAATAGACCAAGTGAAGTTCAAAATTGCATGAAACGTGAAAAACTTGTCTATGCATAGAATTGAGCATTCCTAAGGCATCAAAATGGACCGTTATACTCTATTTAGTGTTCTTCGAAGTCTTAACTTGCTAGTTTAGCTTTTGGGCATCGTTTCGTTAGGTAAAGAAGCCAATAGACCAAGTTAAGTTCAAAATTGCACGAAACGTGAAAAACTTGTCTATGCATAGAATTGAGCATTCCTAAGGCATCAAAATGGACCGTTATAATCTATTTAGTGTTCTTTGAAGTCTTAACTTGCTAGTTTAGCTTTTGGGACATCGTTTCGTTAGGTAAAGAAGCCAATAGACCAAGTTAAGTTCAAAATTGCACGAAACGTGAAAAACTTGTCTATGCATAGAATTGAGCATTCCTAAGGCATCAAAATGGACCGTTATACTCTATTTAGTGTTCTTCGAAGTCTTAACTTGCTAGTTTAGCTTTTGGACATTGTTTCGTTAGGTAAATAAGCCAATAGACCAAGTTAAGTTCAAAATTGCACGAAACGTGAAAAACTTGTCTATGCATAGAATTGAGCATTCCTAAGGCATCAAAATGGACCGTTATAATCTATTTAGTGTTCTTCGAAGTCTTAACTTGCTAGTTTAGCTTTTGGACATCGTTTCGTTAGGTAAAGAAGCCAATAGACCAAGTTAAGTTCAAAATTGCACGAAACGTGAAAAACTTGTCTATTCATAGAATTGAGCATTCCTAAGGCATCAAAATGGACCGTTATAATCTATTTAGTGTTCTTCGAAGTCTTAACTTGCTAGTTTAGCTTTTGGGCATCGTTTCGTTAGGTAAAGAAGCCAATAGACCAAGTTAAGTTCAAAATTGCACGAAACGTGAAAAACTTGTCTATGCATAGAATTGAGCATTCCTAAGGCATCAAAATGGACCGTTATAATCTATTTAGTGTTCTTCGAAGTCTTAACTTGCTAGTTTAGCTTTTGGGACATCGTTTCGTTAGGTAAAGAAGCCAATAGACCAAGTTAAGTTCAAAATTGCACGAAACGTGAAAAACTTGTCTATGCATAGAATTGAGCATTCCTAAGGCATCAAAATGGACCGTTATAATCTATTTAGTGTTCTTCGAAGTCTTAACTTGCTAGTTTAGCTTTTGGACATCGTTTCGTTAGGTAAAGAAGCCAATAGACCAAGTTAAGTTCAAAATTGCACGAAACGTGAAAAACTTGTCTATGCATAGAATTGAGCATTCCTAAGGCATCAAAATGGACCGTTATAATCTATTTAGTGTTCTTCGAAGTCTTAACTTGCTAGTTTAGCTTTTGGACATCGTTTCGTTAGGTAAAGAAGCCAATAGACCAAGTTAAGTTCAAAATTGCACGAAACGTGAAAAACTTGTCTATGCATAGAATTGAGCATTCCTAAGGCATCAAAATGGACCGTTATAATCTATTTAGTGTTCTTCGAAGTCTTAACTTGCTAGTTTAGCTTTTGGACATCGTTTCGTTAGGTAAAGAAGCCAATAGACCAAGTTAAGTTCAAAATTGCACGAAACGTGAAAAACTTGTCTATGCATAGAATTGAGCATTCCTAAGGCATCAAAATGGACCGTTATAATCTATTTAGTGTTCTTCGAAGTCTTAACTTGCTAGTTTAGCTTTTGGGCATCGTTTCGTTAGGTAAAGAAGCCAATAGACCAAGTTAAGTTCAAAATTGCACGAAACGTGAAAAACTTGTCTATGCATAGAATTGAGCATTCCTAAGGCATCAAAATGGACCGTTATACTCTATTTAGTGTTCTTCGAAGTCTTAACTTGCTAGTTTAGCTTTTGGACTTCGTTTCGTTTGGTAAAGAAGCCAATAGAACATTCCTAAGTGCAAAATTGCACGAAACGTGAAAAACTTGTCTATGCATAGAATTGAGCATTCCTAAGGCATCAAAATGGACCGTTATAATCTATTTAGTGTTCTTCGAAGTCTTAACTTGCTAGTTTAGCTTTTGGGACATCGTTTCGTTAGGTAAAGAAGCCAATAGACCAAGTTAAGTTCAAAATTGCACGAAACGTGAAAAACTTGTCTATGCATAGAATTGAGCATTCCTAAGGCATCAAAATGGACCGTTATACTCTATTTAGTGTTCTTCGAAGTCTTAACTTGCTAGTTTAGCTTTTGGGACATCGTTTCGTTAGGTAAAGAAGCCAATAGACCAAGTTAAGTTCAAAATTGCACGAAACGTGAAAAACTTGTCTATGCATAGAATTGAGCATTCCTAAGGCATCAAAATGGACCGTTATAATCTATTTAGTGTTCTTCGAAGTCTTAACTTGCTAGTTTAGCTTTTGGACATCGTTTCGTTAGGTAAAGAAGCCAATAGACCAAGTTAAGTTCAAAATTGCACGAAACGTGAAAAACTTGTCTATGCATAGAATTGAGCATTCCTAAGGCATCAAAATGGACCGTTATAATCTATTTAGTGTTCTTCGAAGTCTTAACTTGCTAGTTTAGCTTTTGGGACATCGTTTCGTTAGGTAAAGAAGCCAATAGACCAAGTTAAGTTCAAAATTGCACGAAACGTGAAAAACTTGTCTATGCATAGAATTGAGCATTCCTAAGGCATCAAAATGGACCGTTATAATCTATTTAGTGTTCTTCGAAGTCTTAACTTGCTAGTTTAGCTTTTGGACATCGTTTCGTTAGGTAAAGAAGCCAATAGACCAAGTTAAGTTCAAAATTGCACGAAACGTGAAAAACTTGTCTATGCATAGAATTGAGCATTCCTAAGGCATCAAAATGGACCGTTATAATCTATTTAGTGTTCTTCGAAGTCTTAACTTGCTAGTTTAGCTTTTGGGCATCGTTTCGTTAGGTAAAGAAGCCAATAGACCAAGTTAAGTTCAAAATTGCACGAAACGTGAAAAACTTGTCTATGCATAGAATTGAGCATTCCTAAGGCATCAAAATGGACCGTTATAATCTATTTAGTGTTCTTCGAAGTCTTAACTTGCTAGTTTAGCTTTTGGGCATCGTTTCGTTAGGTAAAGAAGCCAATAGACCAAGTTAAGTTCAAAATTGCACGAAACGTGAAAAACTTGTCTATGCATAGAATTGAGCATTCCTAAGGCATCAAAATGGACCGTTATAATCTATTTAGTGTTCTTCGAAGTCTTAACTTGCTAGTTTAGCTTTTGGACATCGTTTCGTTAGGTAAAGAAGCCAATAGACCAAGTTAAGTTCAAAATTGCACGAAACGTGAAAAACTTGTCTATGCATAGAATTGAGCATTCCTAAGGCATCAAAATGGACCGTTATAATCTATTTAGTGTTCTTCGAAGTCTTAACTTGCTAGTTTAGCTTTTGGACATCGTTTCGTTAGGTAAAGAAGCCAATAGACCAAGTTAAGTTCAAAATTGCACGAAACGTGAAAAACTTGTCTATGCATAGAATTGAGCATTCCTAAGGCATCAAAATGGACCGTTATAATCTATTTAGTGTTCTTCGAAGTCTTAACTTGCTAGTTTAGCTTTTGGACATCGTTTCGTTAGGTAAAGAAGCCAATAGACCAAGTTAAGTTCAAAATTGCACGAAACGTGAAAAACTTGTCTATGCATAGAATTGAGCATTCCTAAGGCATCAAAATGGACCGTTATACTCTATTTAGTGTTCTTCGAAGTCTTAACTTGCTTGTTTAGCTTTTGGACCTTGTTTCGTTAGGTAAATAAGCCAATAGACCAAGTTAAGTTCAAAATTGCACGAAACGTGAAAAACTTGTCTATGCATAGAATTGAGCATTCCTAAGGCATCAAAATGGACCGTTATAATCTATTTAGTGTTCTTCGAAGTCTTAACTTGCAATTTTAGCTTTTGGGCATGGTTTCGTTAGGTAAAGACGCCAATAGACCAAGTGAAGTTCAAAATTGCACGAAACGTGAAAAACTTGTCTATTCATAGAATTGAGCATTCCTAAGGCATCAAAATGGACCGTTATAATCTATTTAGTGTTCTTCGAAGTCTTAACTTGCTAGTTTAGCTTTTGGGCATCGTTTCGTTAGGTAAAGAAGCCAATAGACCAAGTTAAGTTCAAAATTGCACGAAACGTGAAAAACTTGTCTATGCATAGAATTGAGCATTCCTAAGGCATCAAAATGGACCGTTATACTCTATTTAGTGTTCTTCGAAGTCTTAACTTGCTAGTTTAGCTTTTGGACATCGTTTTGTTAGGTAAAGAAGCCAATAGACCAAGTTAAGTTCAAAATTGCACGAAACGTGAAAAACTTGTCTATGCATAGAATTGAGCATTCCTAAGGCATCAAAATGGACCGTTATAATCTATTTAGTGTTCTTCGAAGTCTTAACTTGCTAGTTTAGCTTTTGGGACATCGTTTCGTTAGGTAAAGAAGCCAATAGACCAAGTTAAGTTCAAAATTGCACGAAACGTGAAAAACTTGTCTATGCATAGAATTGAGCATTCCTAAGGCATCAAAATGGACCGTTATAATCTATTTAGTGTTCTTCGAAGTCTTAACTTGCTAGTTTAGCTTTTGGACATCGTTTCGTTAGGTAAAGAAGTCAATAGACCAAGTTAAGTTTAAAATTGCACGAAACGTGAAAAACTTGTCTATGCATAGAATTGAGCATTCCTAAGGCATCAAAATGGACCGTTATAATCTATTTAGTGTTCTTCGAAGTCTTAACTTGCTAGTTTAGCTTTTGGACATCGTTTCGTTAGGTAAAGAAGCCAATAGACCAAGTTAAGTTCAAAATTGCACGAAACGTGAAAAACTTGTCTATGCATAGAATTGAGCATTCCTAAGGCATCAAAATGGACCGTTATAATCTATTTAGTGTTCTTCGAAGTCTTAACTTGCTAGTTTAGCTTTTGGGACATCGTTTCGTTAGGTAAAGAAGCCAATAGACCAAGTTAAGTTCAAAATTGCACGAAACGTGAAAAACTTGTCTATGCATAGAATTGAGCATTCCTAAGGCATCAAAATGGACCGTTATAATCTATTTAGTGTTCTTCGAAGTCTTAACTTGCTAGTTTAGCTTTTGGGCATCGTTTCGTTAGGTAAAGAAGCCAATAGACCAAGTTAAGTTCAAAATTGCACGAAACGTGAAAAACTTGTCTATGCATAGAATTGAGCATTCCTAAGGCATCAAAATGGACCGTTATAATCTATTTAGTGTTCTTCGAAGTCTTAACTTGCTAGTTTAGCTTTTGGGCATCGTTTCGTTAGGTAAAGAAGCCAATAGACCAAGTTAAGTTCAAAATTGCACGAAACGTGAAAAACTTGTCTATGCATAGAATTGAGCATTCCTAAGGCATCAAAATGGACCGTTATAATCTATTTAGTGTTCTTCGAAGTCTTAACTTGCTAGTTTAGCTTTTGGACAACGTTTCGTTAGGTAAAGAAGCCAATAGACCAAGTTAAGTTCGAAATGGCACGAAACATGAAAAACTTGTCTATGCATAGAATTGAGCATTCCTAAGGCATCAAAATGGACCGTTATAATCTATTTAGTGTTCTTCGAAGTCTTAACTTGCTAGTTTAGCTTTTGGGCATCGTTTCGTTAGGTAAAGAAGCCAATAGACCAAGTTAAGTTCCAAATTGCACGAAACGTGAAAAACTTGTCTATGCATAGAATTGAGCATTCCTAAGGCATCAAAATGGACCGTTATAATCTATTTAGTGTTCTTCGAAGTCTTAACTTGCTAGTTTAGCTTTTGGACATCGTTTCGTTAGGTAAAGAAGCCAATAGACCAAGTTAAGTTCAAAATTGCACGAAACGTGAAAAACTTGTCTATGCATAGAATTGAGCATTCCTAAGGCATTAAAATGGACTGTTATAATCTATTTGGTGTTCTTCGAAGTCTTAACTTGCTAGTTTAGCTTTTGGGACATCGTTTCGTTAGGTAAAGAAGCCAATAGACCAAGTTAAGTTCAAAATTGCACGAAACGTGAAAAACTTGTCTATGCATAGAATTGAGCATTCCTAAGGCATCAAAATGGACCGTTATAATCTATTTAGTGTTCTTCGAAGTCTTAACTTGCTAGTTTAGCTTTTGGACATCGTTTCGTTAGGTAAAGAAGCCAATAGACCAAGTTAAGTTCAAAATTGCACGAAACGTGAAAAACTTGTCTATGCATAGAATTGAGCATTCCTAAGGCATCAAAATGGACCGTTATAATCTATTTAGTGTTCTTCGAAGTCTTAACTTGCTAGTTTAGCTTTTGGACATCGTTTCGTTAGGTAAAGAAGCCAATAGACCAAGTTAAGTTCAAAATTGCACGAAACGTGAAAAACTTGTCTATGCATAGAATTGAGCATTCCTAAGGCATCAAAATGGACCGTTATAATCTATTTAGTGTTCTTCGAAGTCTTAACTTGCTAGTTTAGCTTTTGGACATCGTTTCGTTAGGTAAAGAAGCCAATAGACCAAGTTAAGTTCAAAATTGCACGAAACGTGAAAAACTTGTCTATGCATAGAATTGAGCATTCCTAAGGCATCAAAATGGACCGTTATAATCTATTTAGTGTTCTTCGAAGTCTTAACTTGCTAGTTTAGCTTTTGGACATCGTTTCGTTAGGTAAAGAAGCCAATAGACCAAGTTAAGTTCAAAATTGCACGAAACGTGAAAAACTTGTCTATGCATAGAATTGAGCATTCCTAAGGCATCAAAATGGACCGTTATAATCTATTTAGTGTTCTTCGAAGTCTTAACTTGCTAGTTTAGCTTTTGGACATCGTTTCGTTAGGTAAAGAAGCCAATAGACCAAGTTAAGTTCAAAATTGCACGAAACGTGAAAAACTTGTCTATGCATAGAATTGAGCATTCCTAAGGCATCAAAATGGACCGTTATAATCTATTTAGTGTTCTTCGAAGTCTTAACTTGCTAGTTTAGCTTTTGGGCATCGTTTCGTTAGGTAAAGAAGCCAATAGACCAAGTTAAGTTCAAAATTGCACGAAACGTGAAAAACTTGTCTATGCATAGAATTGAGCATTCCTAAGGCATCAAAATGGACCGTTATAATCTATTTAGTGTTCTTCGAAGTCTTAACTTGCTAGTTTAGCTTTTGGGCATCGTTTCGTTAGGTAAAGAAGCCAATAGACCAAGTTAAGTTCAAAATTGCACGAAACGTGAAAAACTTGTCTATGCATAGAATTGAGCATTCCTAAGGCATCAAAATGGACCGTTATAATCTATTTAGTGTTCTTCGAAGTCTTAACTTGCTAGTTTAGCTTTTGGGCATCGTTTCGTTAGGTAAAGAAGCCAATAGACCAAGTTAAGTTCAAAATTGCACGAAACGTGAAAAACTTGTCTATGCATAGAATTGAGCATTCCTAAGGCATCAAAATGGACCGTTATAATCTATTTAGTGTTCTTCGAAGTCTTAACTTGCTAGTTTAGCTTTTGGACATCGTTTCGTTAGGTAAAGAAGCCAATAGACCAAGTTAAGTTCAAAATTGCACGAAACGTGAAAAACTTGTCTATGCATAGAATTGAGCATTCCTAAGGCATCAAAATGGACCGTTATAATCTATTTAGTGTTCTTCGAAGTCTTAACTTGCTAGTTTAGCTTTTGGGCATCGTTTCGTTAGGTAAAGAAGCCAATAGACCAAGTTAAGTTCAAAATTGCACGAAACGTGAAAAACTTGTCTATGCATAGAATTGAGCATTCCTAAGGCATCAAAATGGACCGTTATAATCTATTTAGTGTTCTTCGAAGTCTTAACTTGCTAGTTTAGCTTTTGGACATCGTTTCGTTAGGTAAAGAAGCCAATAGACCAAGTTAAGTTCAAAATTGCACGAAACGTGAAAAACTTGTCTATGCATAGAATTGAGCATTCCTAAGGCATCAAAATGGACCGTTATAATCTATTTAGTGTTCTTCGAAGTCTTAACTTGCTAGTTTAGCTTTTGGGCATCGTTTCGTTAGGTAAAGAAGCCAATAGACCAAGTTAAGTTCAAAATTGCACGAAACGTGAAAAACTTGTCTATGCATAGAATTGAGCATTCCTAAGGCATCAAAATGGACCGTTATAATCTATTTAGTGTTCTTCGAAGTCTTAACTTGCTAGTTTAGCTTTTGGGCATCGTTTCGTTAGGTAAAGAAGCCAATAGACCAAGTTAAGTTCAAAATTGCACGAAACGTGAAAAACTTGTCTATGCATAGAATTGAGCATTCCTAAGGCATCAAAATGGACCGTTATAATCTATTTAGTGTTCTTCGAAGTCTTAACTTGCTAGTTTAGCTTTTGGGCATCGTTTCGTTAGGTAAAGAAGCCAATAGACCAAGTTAAGTTCAAAATTGCACGAAACGTGAAAAACTTGTCTATGCATAGAATTGAGCATTCCTAAGGCATCAAAATGGACCGTTATAATCTATTTAGTGTTCTTCGAAGTCTTAACTTGCTAGTTTAGCTTTTGGGCATCGTTTCGTTAGGTAAAGAAGCCAATAGACCAAGTTAAGTTCAAAATTGCACGAAACGTGAAAAACTTGTCTATGCATAGAATTGAGCATTCCTAAGGCATCAAAATGGACCGTTATAATCTATTTAGTGTTCTTCGAAGTCTTAACTTGCTAGTTTAGCTTTTGGACATCGTTTCGTTAGGTAAAGAAGCCAATAGACCAAGTTAAGTTCAAAATTGCACGAAACGTGAAAAACTTGTCTATGCATAGAATTGAGCATTCCTAAGGCATCAAAATGGACCGTTATAATCTATTTAGTGTTCTTCGAAGTCTTAACTTGCTAGTTTAGCTTTTGGACATCGTTTCGTTAGGTAAAGAAGCCAATAGACCAAGTTAAGTTCAAAATTGCACGAAACGTGAAAAACTTGTCTATGCATAGAATTGAGCATTCCTAAGGCATCAAAATGGACCGTTATAATCTATTTAGTGTTCTTCGAAGTCTTAACTTGCTAGTTTAGCTTTTGGGCATCGTTTCGTTAGGTAAAGAAGCCAATAGACCAAGTTAAGTTCAAAATTGCACGAAACGTGAAAAACTTGTCTATGCATAGAATTGAGCATTCCTAAGGCATCAAAATGGACCGTTATAATCTATTTAGTGTTCTTCGAAGTCTTAACTTGCTAGTTTAGCTTTTGGGCATCGTTTCGTTAGGTAAAGAAGCCAATAGACCAAGTTAAGTTCAAAATTGCACGAAACGTGAAAAACTTGTCTATGCATAGAATTGAGCATTCCTAAGGCATCAAAATGGACCGTTATAATCTATTTAGTGTTCTTCGAAGTCTTAACTTGCTAGTTTAGCTTTTGGGCATCGTTTCGTTAGGTAAAGAAGCCAATAGACCAAGTTAAGTTCAAAATTGCACGAAACGTGAAAAACTTGTCTATGCATAGAATTGAGCATTCCTAAGGCATCAAAATGGACCGTTATAATCTATTTAGTGTTCTTCGAAGTCTTAACTTGCTAGTTTAGCTTTTGGACATCGTTTCGTTAGGTAAAGAAGCCAATAGACCAAGTTAAGTTCAAAATTGCACGAAACGTGAAAAACTTGTCTATGCATAGAATTGAGCATTCCTAAGGCATCAAAATGGACCGTTATAATCTATTTAGTGTTCTTCGAAGTCTTAACTTGCTAGTTTAGCTTTTGGGACATCGTTTCGTTAGGTAAAGAAGCCAATAGACCAAGTTAAGTTCAAAATTGCACGAAACGTGAAAAACTTGTCTATGCATAGAATTGAGCATTCCTAAGGCATCAAAATGGACCGTTATAATCTATTTAGTGTTCTTCGAAGTCTTAACTTGCTAGTTTAGCTTTTGGGACATCGTTTCGTTAGGTAAAGAAGCCAATAGACCAAGTTAAGTTCAAAATTGCACGAAACGTGAAAAACTTGTCTATGCATAGAATTGAGCATTCCTAAGGCATCAAAATGGACCGTTATAATCTATTTAGTGTTCTTCGAAGTCTTAACTTGCTAGTTTAGCTTTTGGACATCGTTTCGTTAGGTAAAGAAGCCAATAGACCAAGTTAAGTTCAAAATTGCACGAAACGTGAAAAACTTGTCTATGCATAGAATTGAGCATTCCTAAGGCATCAAAATGGACCGTTATAATCTATTTAGTGTTCTTCGAAGTCTTAACTTGCTAGTTTAGCTTTTGGGCATCGTTTCGTTAGGTAAAGAAGCCAATAGACCAAGTTAAGTTCAAAATTGCACGAAACGTGAAAAACTTGTCTATGCATAGAATTGAGCATTCCTAAGGCATCAAAATGGACCGTTATAATCTATTTAGTGTTCTTCGAAGTCTTAACTTGCTAGTTTAGCTTTTGGGCATCGTTTCGTTAGGTAAAGAAGCCAATAGACCAAGTTAAGTTCAAAATTGCACGAAACGTGAAAAACTTGTCTATGCATAGAATTGAGCATTCCTAAGGCATCAAAATGGACCGTTATAATCTATTTAGTGTTCTTCGAAGTCTTAACTTGCTAGTTTAGCTTTTGGGCATCGTTTCGTTAGGTAAAGAAGCCAATAGACCAAGTTAAGTTCAAAATTGCACGAAACGTGAAAAACTTGTCTATGCATAGAATTGAGCATTCCTAAGGCATCAAAATGGACCGTTATAATCTATTTAGTGTTCTTCGAAGTCTTAACTTGCTAGTTTAGCTTTTGGGCATCGTTTCGTTAGGTAAAGAAGCCAATAGACCAAGTTAAGTTCAAAATTGCACGAAACGTGAAAAACTTGTCTATGCATAGAATTGAGCATTCCTAAGGCATCAAAATGGACCGTTATAATCTATTTAGTGTTCTTCGAAGTCTTAACTTGCTAGTTTAGCTTTTGGGCATCGTTTCGTTAGGTAAAGAAGCCAATAGACCAAGTTAAGTTCAAAATTGCACGAAACGTGAAAAACTTGTCTATGCATAGAATTGAGCATTCCTAAGGCATCAAAATGGACCGTTATAATCTATTTAGTGTTCTTCGAAGTCTTAACTTGCTAGTTTAGCTTTTGGACATCGTTTCGTTAGGTAAAGAAGCCAATAGACCAAGTTAAGTTCAAAATTGCACGAAACGTGAAAAACTTGTCTATGCATAGAATTGAGCATTCCTAAGGCATCAAAATGGACCGTTATAATCTATTTAGTGTTCTTCGAAGTCTTAACTTGCTAGTTTAGCTTTTGGGCATCGTTTCGTTAGGTAAAGAAGCCAATAGACCAAGTTAAGTTCAAAATTGCACGAAACGTGAAAAACTTGTCTATGCATAGAATTGAGCATTCCTAAGGCATCAAAATGGACCGTTATAATCTATTTAGTGTTCTTCGAAGTCTTAACTTGCTAGTTTAGCTTTTGGGCATCGTTTCGTTAGGTAAAGAAGCCAATAGACCAAGTTAAGTTCAAAATTGCACGAAACGTGAAAAACTTGTCTATGCATAGAATTGAGCATTCCTAAGGCATCAAAATGGACCGTTATAATCTATTTAGTGTTCTTCGAAGTCTTAACTTGCTAGTTTAGCTTTTGGGCATCGTTTCGTTAGGTAAAGAAGCCAATAGACCAAGTTAAGTTCAAAATTGCACGAAACGTGAAAAACTTGTCTATGCATAGAATTGAGCATTCCTAAGGCATCAAAATGGACCGTTATAATCTATTTAGTGTTCTTCGAAGTCTTAACTTGCTAGTTTAGCTTTTGGACATCGTTTCGTTAGGTAAAGAAGCCAATAGACCAAGTTAAGTTCAAAATTGCACGAAACGTGAAAAACTTGTCTATGCATAGAATTGAGCATTCCTAAGGCATCAAAATGGACCGTTATAATCTATTTAGTGTTCTTCGAAGTCTTAACTTGCTAGTTTAGCTTTTGGGCATCGTTTCGTTAGGTAAAGAAGCCAATAGACCAAGTTAAGTTCAAAATTGCACGAAACGTGAAAAACTTGTCTATGCATAGAATTGAGCATTCCTAAGGCATCAAAATGGACCGTTATAATCTATTTAGTGTTCTTCGAAGTCTTAACTTGCTAGTTTAGCTTTTGGGACATCGTTTCGTTAGGTAAAGAAGCCAATAGACCAAGTTAAGTTCAAAATTGCACGAAACGTGAAAAACTTGTCTATGCATAGAATTGAGCATTCCTAAGGCATCAAAATGGACCGTTATAATCTATTTAGTGTTCTTCGAAGTCTTAACTTGCTAGTTTAGCTTTTGGGCATCGTTTCGTTAGGTAAAGAAGCCAATAGACCAAGTTAAGTTCAAAATTGCACGAAACGTGAAAAACTTGTCTATGCATAGAATTGAGCATTCCTAAGGCATCAAAATGGACCGTTATAATCTATTTAGTGTTCTTCGAAGTCTTAACTTGCTAGTTTAGCTTTTGGGCATCGTTTCGTTAGGTAAAGAAGCCAATAGACCAAGTTAAGTTCAAAATTGCACGAAACGTGAAAAACTTGTCTATGCATAGAATTGAGCATTCCTAAGGCATCAAAATGGACCGTTATACTCTATTTAGTGTTCTTTGAAGTCTTAACTTGCTAGTTTAGCTTTTGGACATCGTTTCGTTAGGTAAAGAGGCCAATAGACCAAGTGAAGTTCAAAATTGCACGAAACGTGAAAAACTTGTCTATGCATAGAATTGAGCATTCCTAAGGCATCAAAATGGACCGTTATAATCTATTTAGTGTTTTTAGAAGTCTTAACTTGCTAGTTTAGCTTTTGGGCATCGTTTCGTTAGGTAAAGAAGCCAATAGACCAAGTTAAGTTCAAAATTGCACGAAACGTGAAAAACTTGTCTATGCATAGAATTGAGCATTCCTAAGGCATCAAAATGGACAGTTATAATCTATTTAGTGTTCTTCGAAGTCTTAACTTGCTAGTTTAGCTTTTGGGCATCGTTTCGTTAGGTAAAGAAGCCAATAGACCAAGTGAAGTTCAAAATTGCACGAAACGTGAAAAACTTGTCTATGCATAGAATTGAGCATTCCTAAGGCATCAAAATGGACCGTTATAATCTTTTTAGTGTTCTTCGAAGTCTTAACTTGCTAGTTTAGCTTTTGGCATCGTTTCGTTAGGTAAAGAAGCCAATAGACCAAGTTAAGTTCAAAATTGCACGAAACGTGAAAAACTTGTCTATGCATAGAATTGAGCATTCCTAAGGCATCAAAATGGACCGTTATAATCTATTTAGTGTTCTTCGAAGTCTTAACTTGCTAGTTTAGCTTTTGGGCATCGTTTCGTTAGGTAAAGAAGCCAATAGACCAAGTTAAGTTCAAAATTGCACGAAACGTGAAAAACTTGTCTATGCATAGAATTGAGCATTACTAAGGCATCAAAATGGACCGTTATACTCTATTTAGTGTTCTTAGAAGTCTTAACTTGCTAGTTTAGCTTTTGGACATCGTTTCGTTAGGTAAAGAAGCCAATAGACCAAGTTAAGTTCAAAATTGCACGAAACGTGAAAAACTTGTCTATGCATAGAATTGAGCATTCCTAAGGCATCCAAATGGACCGTTATAATCTATTTAGTGTTCTTCGAAGTCTTAACTTGCTAGTTTAGCTTTTGGACATCGTTTCGTTAGGTAAAGAAGCCAATAGACCAAGTTAAGTTCAAAATTGCACGAAACGTGAAAAACTTGTCTATGCATAGAATTGAGCATTCCTAAGGCATCAAAATGGACCGTTATAATCTATTTAGTGTTCTTCGAAGTCTTAACTTGCTAGTTTTGCTTTTGGACATCGTTTCGTTAGGTAAAGAAGCCAATAGACCAAGTTAAGTTCAAAATTGCACGAAACGTGAAAAACTTGTCTATGCATAGAATTGAGCATTCCTAAGGCATCAAAATGGACCGTTATAATCTATTTAGTGTTCTTCGAAGTCTTAACTTGCTAGTTTAGCTTTTGGGCATCGTTTCGTTAGGTAAAGAAGCCAATAGACCAAGTTAAGTTCAAAATTGCACGAAACGTGAAAAACTTGTCTATGCATAGAATTGAGCATTCCTAAGGCATCAAAATGGACCGTTATAATCTATTTAGTGTTCTTCGAAGTCTTAACTTGCTAGTTTAGCTTTTGGGCATCGTTTCGTTAGGTAAAGAAGCCAATAGACCAAGTGAAGTTCAAAATTGCACGAAACGTGAAAAACTTGTCTATGCATAGAATTGAGCATTCCTAAGGCATCAAAATGGACCGTTATAATCTATTTAGTGTTCTTCGAAGTCTTAACTTTCTAGATTAGCTTTTGGGCATCGTTTCGTTAGGTAAAGAAGCCAATAGACCAAGTTAAGTTCAAAATTGCACGAAACGTGAAAAACTTGTCTATGCATAGAATTGAGCATTCCTAAGGCATCAAAATGGACCGTTATAATCTATTTAGTGTTCTTCGAAGTCTTAACTTGCTAGTTTAGCTTTTGGGCATCGTTTCGTTAGGTAAAGAAGCCAATAGACCAAGTTAAGTTCAAAATTGCACGAAACGTGAAAAACTTGTCTATGCATAGAATTGAGCATTCCTAAGGCATCAAAATGGACCGTTATAATCTATTTAGTGTTCTTCGAAGTCTTAACTTGCTAGTTTAGCTTTTGGACATCGTTTCGTTAGGTAAAGAGGCCAATAGACCAAGTGAAGTTCAAAATTGCACGAAACGTGAAAAACTTGTCTATGCATAGAATTGAGCATTCCTAAGGCATCAAAATGGACCGTTATAATCTATTTAGTGTTCTTCGAAGTCTTAACTTGCTAGTTTAGCTTTTGGGCATCGTTTCGTTAGGTAAAGAAGCCAATAGACCAAGTTAAGTTCAAAATTGCACGAAACGTGAAAAACTTGTCTATGCATAGAATTGAGCATTCCTAAGGCATCAAAATGGACCGTTATACTCTATTTAGTGTTCTTCGAAGTCTTAACTTGCTAGTTTAGCTTTTGGACATCGTTTCGTTAGGTAAAGAGGCCAATAGACCAAGTGAAGTTCAAAATTGCACGAAACGTGAAAAACTTGTCTATGCATAGAATTGAGCATTCCTAAGGCATCAAAATGGACCGTTATAATCTATTTAGTGTTCTTAGAAGTCTTAACTTGCTAGTTTAGCTTTTGGGCATCGTTTCGTTAGGTAAAGAAGCCAATAGACCAAGTTAAGTTCAAAATTGCACGAAACGTGAAAAACTTGTCTATGCATAGAATTGAGCATTCCTAAGGCATCAAAATGGACCGTTATAATCTATTTAGTGTTCTTCGAAGTCTTAACTTGCTAGTTTAGCTTTTGGGCATCGTTTCGTTAGGTAAAGAAGCCAATAGACCAAGTGAAGTTCAAAATTGCACGAAACGTGAAAAACTTGTCTATGCATAGAATTGAGCATTCCTAAGGCATCAAAATGGACCGTTATAATCTATTTAGTGTTCTTCGAAGTCTTAACTTGCTAGATTTAGCTTTTGGGCATCGTTTCGTTAGGTAAAGAAGCCAATAGACCAAGTTAAGTTCAAAATTGCACGAAACGTGAAAAACTTGTCTATGCATAGAATTGAGCATTCCTAAGGCATCAAAATGGACCGTTATAATCTATTTAGTGTTCTTCGAAGTCTTAACTTGCTAGTTTAGCTTTTGGGCATCGTTTCGTTAGGTAAAGAAGCCAATAGACCAAGTGAAGTTCAAAATTGCACGAAACGTGAAAAACTTGTCTATGCATAGAATTGAGCATTCCTAAGGCATCAAAATGGACCGTTATAATCTATTTAGTGTTCTTCGAAGTCTTAACTTGCTAGATTAGCTTTTGGGCATCGTTTCGTTAGGTAAAGAAGCCAATAGACCAAGTTAAGTTCAAAATTGCACGAAACGTGAAAAACTTGTCTATGCATAGAATTGAGCATTCCTAAGGCATCAAAATGGACCGTTATAATCTATTTAGTGTTCTTCGAAGTCTTAACTTGCTAGTTTAGCTTTTGGGCATCGTTTCGTTAGGTAAAGAAGCCAATAGACCAAGTTAAGTTCAAAATTGCACGAAACGTGAAAAACTTGTCTATGCATAGAATTGAGCATTCCTAAGGCATCAAAATGGACCGTTATAATCTATTTAGTGTTCTTCGAAGTCTTAACTTGCTAGTTTAGCTTTTGGGCATCGTTTCGTTAGGTAAAGAAGCCAATAGACCAAGTTAAGTTCAAAATTGCACGAAACGTGAAAAACTTGTCTATGCGTAGAATTGAGCATTCCTAAGGCATCAAAATGGACGGTTATAATCTATTTAGTGTTCTTCGAAGTCATAACTTGCTAGTTTAGCTTTTGGCCATCGTTTCGTTAGGTAAAGAAGCCAATAGACCAAGTGAAGTTCAAAATTGCACAAAACGTGAAAAACTTGTCTATGCATAGAATTGAGCATTCCTAAGGCATCAAAATGGACCGTTATAATCTATTTAGTGTTCTTCGAAGTCTTAACTTGCTAGATTTAGCTTTTGGGCATCGTTTCGTTAGGTAAAGAAGCCAATAGACCAAGTTAAGTTCAAAATTGCACGAAACGTGAAAAACTTGTCTATGCATAGAATTGAGCATTCCTAAGGCATCAAAATGGACCGTTATACTCTATTTAGTGTTTTTGGAAGTCTTAACTTACTAGTTTAGCTTTTGGGTATCGTTTCGTTGATAAAGAGGGCAATAGACCAAGTGAAGTTCAAAATTGCACGAAACGTGAAAAACTTGTCTATGCATAGAATTGAGCATTCCTAAGGCATCAAAATGGACCGTTATAATCTATTTAGTGTTTTTAGAAGTCTTAACTTGCTAGTTTAGCTTTTGGGCATCGTTTCGTTAGGTAAAGAAGCCAATAGACCAAGTTAAGTTCAAAATTGCACGAAACGTGAAAAACTTGTCTATGCATAGAATTGAGCATTCCTAAGGCAACAAAATGGACAGTTATAATCTATTTAGTGTTCTTCGAAGTCTTAACTTGCTAGTTTAGCTGTTGGGCATCGTTTCGTTAGGTAATGAAGCCAATAGACCAAGTGAAGTTCAAAATTGCACGAAACGTGAAAAACTTGTCTATGCATAGAATTGAGCATTCCTAAGGCATCAAAATGGACCGTTATAATCTATTTAGTGTTCTTCGAAGTCTTAACTTGCTAGTTTAGCTTTTGGGCATCGTTTCGTTAGGTAAAGAAGCCAATAGACCAAGTTAAGTTCAAAATTGCACGAAACGTGAAAAACTTGTCTATGCATAGAATTGAGCATTCCTAAGGCATCAAAATGGACCGTTATAATCTATTTAGTGTTCTTCGAAGTCTTAACTTGCTAGTTTAGCTTTTGGGCATCGTTTCGTTAGGTAAAGAAGCCAATAGACCAAGTTAAGTTCAAAATTGCACGAAACGTGAAAAACTTGTCTATGCATAGAAGTGAGCATTCCTAAGGCATCAAAATGGACCGTTATAATCTATTTAGTGTTCTTCGAAGTCTTAACTTGCTAGTTTAGCTTTTGGGCATCGTTTCGTTAGGTAAAGAAGCCAATAGACCAAGTTAAGTTCAAAATTGCACGAAACGTGAAAAACTTGTCTATGCATAGAATTGAGCATTCCTAAGGCATCAAAATGGACCGTTATAATCTATTTAGTGTTCTTCGAAGTCTTAACTTGCTAGTTTAGCTTTTGGGCATCGTTTCGTTAGGTAAAGAAGCCAATAGACCAAGTTAAGTTCAAAATTGCACGAAACGTGAAAAACTTGTCTATGCATAGAATTGAGCATTCCTAAGGCATCAAAATGGACCGTTATAATCTATTTAGTGTTCTTCGAAGTCTTAACTTGCTAGTTTAGCTTTTGGGCATCGTTTCGTTAGGTAAAGAAGCCAATAGACCAAGTTAAGTTCAAAATTGCACGAAACGTGAAAAACTTGTCTATGCATAGAATTGAGCATTCCTAAGGCATCAAAATGGACCGTTATAATCTATTTAGTGTGCTTCGAAGTCTTAACTTGCAATTTTAGCTTTTGGGCATGGTTTCGTTAGGTAAAGACGCCAATAGACCAAGTGAAGTTCAAAATTGCACGAAACGTGAAAAACTTGTCTATTCATAGAATTGAGCATTCCTAAGGCATCAAAATGGACCGTTATAATCTATTTAGTGTTCTTCGAAGTCTTAACTTGCTAGATTTAGCTTTTGGGCATCGTTTAGTTAGGTAAAGAAGCCAATAGACCAAGTTAAGTTCAAAATTGCACGAAACGTGAAAAACTTGTCTATGCATAGAATTGAGCATTCCTAAGGCATCAAAATGGACCGTTATACTCTATTTAGTGTTCTTTGAAGTCTTAACTTGCTAGTTTAGCTTTTGGACATCGTTTCGTTAGGTAAAGAGGCCAATAGACCAAGTGAAGTTCAAAATTGCACGAAACGTGAAAAACTTGTCTATGCATAGAATTGAGCATTCCTAAGGCATCAAAATGGACCGTTATAATCTATTTAGTGTTCTTAGAAGTCTTAACTTGCTAGTTTAGCTTTTGGGCATCGTTTCGTTAGGTAAAGAAGCCAATAGACCAAGTTAAGTTCAAAATTGCACGAAACGTGAAAAACTTGTCTATGCATAGAATTGAGCATTCCTAAGGCATCAAAATGGACAGTTATAATCTATTTAGTGTTCTTCGAAGTCTTAACTTGCTAGTTTAGCTTTTGGGCATCGTTTCGTTAGGTAAAGAAGCCAATAGACCAAGTGAAGTTCAAAATTGCACGAAACGTGAAAAACTTGTCTATGCATAGAATTGAGCATTCCTAAGGCATCAAAATGGACCGTTATAATCTATTTAGTGTTCTTCGAAGTCTTAACTTGCTAGATTTAGCTTTTGGCCATCGTTTCGTTAGGTAAAGAAGCCAATAGACCAAGTGAAGTTCAAAATTGCACGAAACGTGAAAAACTTGTCTATGCATAGAATTGAGCATTCCTAAGGCATCAAAATGGACCGTTATAATCTATTTAGTGTTCTTAGAAGTCTTAACTTGCTAGTTTAGCTTTTGGGCATCGTTTCGTTAGGTAAAGAAGCCAATAGACCAAGTTAAGTTCAAAATTGCACGAAACGTGAAAAACTTGTCTATGCATAGAATTGAGCATTCCTAAGGCATCAAAATGGACTGTTATACTCTATTTAGGTGTTCTTAGAAGTCTTAACTTGCTAGTTTAGCTTTTGGACAACGTTTCGTTAGGTAAAGAAGCCAATAGACCAAGTTAAGGTTCAAAATTGCACGAAACGTGAAAGAACTTGTCTATGCATAGAATTGAGCATTCCTAAGGCATCAAAATGGACCGTTATAATCTATTTAGTGTTCTTCGAAGTCTTAACTTGCTAGTTTAGCTTTTGGACATCGTTTCGTTAGGTAAAGAAGCCAATAGACCAAGTTAAGTTCAAAATTGCACGAAACGTGAAAAACTTAGTCTATGCATATAATTGAGCATTCCTAAGGCATCAAAAGTGGACCGTTATAATCTCTTTAGTGTTCTTCGAAGTCTTAACTTGCTAGTTTAGCTTTTGGACATCGTTTCGTTAGCTAAAGATGCCAATAGACCAAGTTAAGTTCAAAATTGCACGAAATGTGAAAAACTTGTCTATGCATAGAATTGAGCATTCCTAAGGCATCAAAATGGACCGTTATAATCTATTTAGTGTTCTTCGAAGTCTTAACTTGCTAGTTTAGCTTTTGGGCAATGGTTTCGTTAGGTAAAGAAGCCAATAGACCAAGTTAAGTTCAAAATTGCACGAAACGTGAAAAACTTGTCTATGCATAGATGTTGAAGCATTCCTAAGGCAGTAAAAATGGACCGTTATAATCTATTTAGTGTTCTTCGAAGTCTTAACTTGCTAGTTTAGCTTTTGGGCATCGTTTCGTTAGGTAAAGAAGCCAATAGACCAAGTGAAGTTCAAAATTGCACGAAACGTGAAAAACTTGTCTATGCATAGAATTGAGCATTCCTAAGGCATCAAAATGGACCGTTATAATCTGTTTAGTGTTCTTCGAAGTCTTAACTTGCTAGATTAGCTTTTGGGCATCGTTTCGTTAGGTAAAGAAGCCAATAGATCCAAGTTAAGTTCAAAATTGCACGAAACGTGAAAAACTTGTCTATGCATAGAATTGAGCATTCCTAAGGCATCAAAATGGACCGTTACACTCTATTTAGCTGTTCTTTGAAGTCTTAACTTGCTAGTTTAGCTTTTGGAACATCGTTTCGTTAGGTAAAGAGGCCAATAGGCCAAGTGAAGTTCAAAATTGCACGAAACGTGAAAATCTTGTCTATGCATAGAATTGAGCATTCCTAAGGCATCAAAATGGACCGTTACAATCTATTTAGTGTTCTTTACGAAGTCTTAACTTGCTAGTTTAGCTTTTGGGCAATGTTTCGTTAGGTAAAGAAGCCAATAGACCAAGTTAAGTTCAAAATTGCACGAAACGTGAAAAACTTGTCTATGCATAGAATTGAGCATTCCTAAGGCAACAAAATGGACAGTTATAATCTATTTAGTGTTCTTCGAAGTCTTAACTTGCTAGTTTAGCTGTTGGGCATCGTTTCGTTAGGTAATGAAGCCAATAGACCAAGTGAAGTTCAAAATTGCACGAAACGTGAAAAACATTGTCTATGCATAGAATTGATCATTCCTAAGGCATCAAAATGGACCGTTATAATCTGTTTAGTGTTCTTCGAAGTCTTAACTTGCTAGATTAGCTTTTGGGCATCGTTTCGTTTGGTAAAGAAGCCAATAGACCAAGTGAAGTTCAAAATTGCACGAAACGTGAAAAACATATCTATGCATATAATTGAGCATTCCTAAGGCATCAAAGTGGACCGTTATAATCTCTTTAGTGTTCTTCGAAGTCTTAACTTGCTAGTTTAGCTTTTGGACATCGTTTCGTTAGGTAAAGATGGCAATAGACCAAGTTAAGTTCAAAATTGCAAGAAACGAGAAAAACTTGTCTATGCATAGAATTGAGCATTGCTAAGGCATCAAAATGGACCGTTATAATCTATTTAGTGTTCTTCGAAGTCTTAACTTGCTAGTTTAGCTTTTGGGCAATGTTTCGTTAGGTAAAGAAGCCAATAGACCAAGTTAAGTTCAAAATTGCACGAAACGTGAAAAACTTGTCTATGCATAGTATTGAACATTCCTAAGGCGTAAAAATGGACCGTTATAATCTATTTAGTGTTCTTCGAAGTCTTAACTTGCTAGTTTAGCTTTTGGGCATCGTTTCGTTAGGTAAAGAAGCCAATAGACCAAGTGAAGTTCAAAATTGCACGAAACGTGAAAAACTTGTCTATGCATAGAATTGAGCATTCCTAAGGCATCAAAATGGACCGTTATAATCTGTTTAGTGTTCTTCGAAGTCTTAACTTGCTAGATTAGCTTTTGGGCATCGTTTCGTTAGGTAAAGAAGCCAATAGACGAAGTTAAGTTCAAAATTGCACGAAACGTGAAAAACTTGTCTATGCATAGAATTGAGCATTCCTAAGGCATCAAAATGGACCGTTATAATCTATTTAGTGTTCTTCGAAGTCTTAACTTGCTAGTTTAGCTTTTGGGCAATGTTTCGTTAGGTAAAGAAGCCAATAGACCAAGTTAAGTTCAAAATTGCACGAAACGTGAAAAACTTGTCTATGCATTGTATTGAACATTGCTAAGGCGTAAAAATGGACCGTTATCATCTATTTAGTGTTATTCGAAGTCTTAACTTGCTAGTTTAGCTTTTGGGCATCGTTTCGTTAGGTAAAGAAGCCCATAGACCAAGTGAAGTTCAAAATTGCACGAAACGTGAAAAACTTGTCTATGCATAGAATTGAGCATTCCTAAGGCATCAAAATGGACCGTTATAATCTGTTTAGTGTTCTTCGAAGTCTTAACTTTCTAGATTAGCTTTTGGGCATCGTTTCGTTAGGTAAAGAAGCCAATAGACCAAGTTAAGTTCAAAATTGCACGAAACGTGAAAAACTTGTCTATGCATAGAATTGAGCATTCCTAAGGCATCAAAATGGACCGTTACCTTCTATTTAGCGTTCTTTGAAGTCTTAACTTGCTAGTTTAGCTTTTGGACATCGTTTCGTTTGGTAAAGAGGCCAATAGGCCAAGTGAAGTTCAAAATTGCACGAAACGTGAAAAACTTGTCTATGCATAGAATTGAGCATTCCTAAGGCATCAAAATGGACCGTTATAATCTATTTAGTGTTTTTAGAAGTCTTGACTTGCTAGTTTAGCTTTTGGGCATCGTTTCGTTAGGTAAAGAAGCCAATAGACCAAGTTAAGTTCAAAATTGCACGAAACGTGAAAAACTTGTCTATGCATAGAATTGAGCATTCCTAAGGCAACAAAATGGACAGTTATAATCTATTTTGTGTTCTTCGAAGTCTTAACTTGCTAGTTTAGCTGTTGGGCATCGTTTCGTTAGGTAATGAAGCCAATAGACCAAGTGAAGTTCAAAATTGCACGAAACGTGAAAAACTTGTCTATGCATAGAATTGAGCATTCCTAAGGCATCAAAATGGACCGTTATAATCTGTTTAGTGTTCTTCGAAGTCTTAACTTGCTAGATTAGCTTTTGGCCATCGTTTCGTTAGGTAAAGAAGCCAATAGGCCAAGTGAAGTTCAAAATTGCACGAAACGTGAAAAACTTGTCTATGCATAGAATTGAGCATTCCTAAGGCATCAAAATGGACCGTTATAATCTATTTAGTGTTTTTAGAAGTCTTAACTTGCTAGTTTAGCTTTTGGGCATCGTTTCGTTAGGTAAAGAAGCCAATAGACCAAGTTAAGTTCAAAATTGCACGAAACGTGAAAAACTTGTCTATGCATAGAATTAAGCATTCCTAAGGCATCAAAATGGACTGTTATACTCTATTTGGTGTTCTTAGAAGTCTTAACTTGCTAGTTTAGCTTTTGGACAACGTTTCGTTAGGTAAAGAAGCCAATAGACCAAGTTAAGTTCAAAATTGCACGAAACGTGAAAAACTTGTCTATGCATAGAATTGAGCATTCCTAAGGCATCAAAATGGACCGTTATAATCTATTTAGTGTTCTTCGAAGTCTTAACTTGCTAGTTTAGCTTTTGGACATCGTTTCGTTAGGTAAAGAAGCCAATAGACCAAGTTAAGTTCAAAATTGCACGAAACGTGAAAAACTTGTCTATGCATAGAATTGAGCATTCCTAAGGCATCAAAGTGGACCGTTATAATCTCTTTAGTGTTCTTCGAAGTCTTAACTTGCTAGTTTAGCTTTTGGACATCGTTTCGTTAGGTAAAGATGCCAATAGACCAAGTTAAGTTCAAAATTGCACGAAATGTGAAAAACTTGTCTATGCATAGAATTGAGCATTCCTAAGGCATCAAAATGGACCGTTATAATCTATTTAGTGTTCTTCGAAGTCTTAACTTGCTAGTTTAGCTTTTGGGCAATGTTTCGTTAGGTAAAGAAGCCAATAGACCAAGTTAAGTTCAAAATTGCACGAAACGTGAAAAACTTGTCTATGCATAGTATTGAACATTCCTAAGGCGTAAAAATCGACCGTTATAATCTATGTAGTGTTCTTCGAAGTCTTAACTTGCTAGTTTAGCTTTTGGGCATCGTTTCGTTAGGTAAAGAAGCCAATAGACCAAGTGAAGTTCAAAATTGCACGAAACGTGAAAAACTTGTCTATGCATAGAATTGAGCATTCCTAAGGCATCAAAATGGACCGTTATAATCTGTTTAGTGTTCTTCGAAGTCTTAACTTGCTAGATTAGCTTTTGGGCATCGTTTCGTTAGGTAAAGAAGCCAATAGACCAAGTTAAGTTCAAAATTGCACGAAACGTGAAAAACTTGTCTATGCATAGAATTGAGCATTCCTAAGGCATCAAAATGGACCGTTACACTCTATTTAGCGTTCTTTGAAGTCTTAACTTGCTAGTTTAGCTTTTGGACATCGTTTCGTTTGGTAAAGAGGCCAATAGGCCAAGTGAAGTTCAAAATTGCACGAAACGTGAAAATCTTGTCTATGCATAGAATTGAGCATTCCTAAGGCATCAAAATGGACCGTTACAATCTATTTAGTGTTTTTACAAGTCTTAACTTGCTAGTTTAGCTTTTGGGCATCGTTTCGTTAGGTAAAGAAGCCAATAGACCAAGTTAAGTTCAAAATTGCACGAAACGTGAAAAACTTGTCTATGCATAGAATTGAGCATTCCTAAGGCAACAAAATGGACAGTTATAATCTATTTAGTGTTCTTCGAAGTCTTAACTTGCTAGTTTAGCTGTTGGGCATCGTTTCGTTAGGTAATGAAGCCAATAGACCAAGTGAAGTTCAAAATTGCACGAAACGTGAAAAACTTGTCTATGCATAGAATTGAGCATTCCTAAGGCATCAAAATGGACCGTTATAATCTGTTTAGTGTTCTTCGAAGTCTTAACTTGCTAGATTAGCTTTTGGGCATCGTTTCGTTAGGTAAAGAAGCCAATAGACCAAGTGAAGTTCAAAATTGCACGAAACGTGAAAAACTTGTCTATGCATAGAATTGAGCATTCCTAAGGCATCAAAATGGACCGTTATACTCTATTTAGTGTTCTTTGAAGTCTTAACTTGCTAGTTTAGCTTTTGGACATCGTTTCGTAAGGTAAAGAGGCCAATAGGACCAAGTGAAGTTCAAAATTGCACGAAACGTGAAAAACTTGTCTATGCATAGAATTGAGCATTCCTAAGGCATCAAAATGGACCGTTATAATCTATTTAGTGTTTTTAGAAGTCTTAACTTGCTAGTTTAGCTTTTGGGCATCGTTTCGTTAGGTAAAGAAGCCAATAGACCAAGTTAAGTTCAAAATTGCACGAAACGTGAAAAACTTGTCTATGCATAGAATTGAGCATTCCTAAGGCATCAAAATGGACCGTTATACTCTATTTAGTGTTCGTTGAAGTCTTAACTTGCTAGTTTAGCTTTTGGACATCGTTTCGTTAGGTAAAGAAGCCAATAGACCAAGTTAAGTTCAAAATTGCACGAAACGTGAAAAACTTGTCTATGCATAGAATTGAGCATTCCTAAGGCATCAAAATGGACCGTTATAATCTGTTTAGTGTTCTTCGAAGTCTTAACTTGCTAGATTAGCTTTTGGGCATCGTTTCGTTAGGTAAAGAAGCCAATAGACGAAGTTAAGTTCAAAATTGCACGAAACGTGAAAAACTTGTCTATGCATAGAATTGAGCATTCCTAAGGCATCAAAATGGACCGTTACACTCTATTTAGCGTTCTTTGAAGTCTTAACTTGCTAGTTTAGCTTTTGGACATCGTTTCGTTTGGTAAAGAGGCCAATAGGCCAAGTGAAGTTCAAAATTGCACGAAACGTGAAAAACTTGTCTATGCATAGAATTGAGCATTCCTAAGGCATCAAAATGGACCGTTACAATCTATTTAGTGTTTTTACAAGTCTTAACTTGCTAGTTTAGCTTTTGGGCATCGTTTAGCCATTGGATAAAAAGGTGTAGTGGAAAGGTTTAATCTTGAACCAATGGATCAAAAAGATATTTTGGAGGGAAGGAATGTGGACCATTGGATGAAGAAAACCTTTGAAATAAATCACCTTCCTTTGTCTCTTTCCAAAGTGCTTTTCCAGCAAACTATATCTCTTTTGTAGCAAAAGAGGTCTTGAAAATGTGAGGCATTTATTGCATGTCTCCTCTTGCTTTTTGGCTTTAAATCTCTATTGTTGACTTGTAACGCTTATTGGCTCCACTAATCCATTTCATGTATCCACTTCATATCCATGTCATCACGTCCATGTCATCTACCACGTCAGTCTGTTGACTTTGACTCTGACCAGAAAGTCAACTTTACTTCAATTGGCTCCATTTAAGCTCCAATATATTCTGACCATGATTGACCACGAAAATGACTTTCTTAATCATGTTTGACCATGATTAAGTCTTCAATACAGTTCGGTTAAGGTCACCATGTTGATACTTGATCAACTTGATCATTCTGCACACAATTAAACTCAAGACATGCTATGTAAGCCTTGTTAGGGCTTCTTGCAATGTTAGTCCATGTTAGTTCAATAAATCAAATTCCCATGCATTTTGGGTAGGACATATAGGTCTAAGATTTCTCATGTACATTATGGATTAAAGTTCAATCAATCATGCTTTTGTAATCACTCAAACATATATATTCAACATTAACTTGCTAGTTTAGCGTTTGGGCATCGTTTCGTTAGGTAAAGAAGCCAATAGACCAAGTGAAGTTCAAAATTGCACGAAACGTGAAAAACTTGTCTATGCATAGAATTGAGCATTCCTAAGGCATCAAAATGGACCGTTATAATCTATTTAGTGTTTTTAGAAGTCTTAACTTGCTAGTTTAGCTTTTGGGCATCGTTTCGTTAGGTAAAGAAGCCAATAGACCAAGTTAAGTTCAAAATTGCACGAAACGTGAAAAACTTGTCTATGCATAGAATTAAGCATTCCTAAGGCATCAAAATGGACTGTTATACTCTATTTGGTGTTCTTAGAAGTCTTAACTTGCTAGTTTAGCTTTTGGACAACGTTTCGTTAGGCAAAGAAGCCAATAGACCAAGTTAGGTTCAAAATTGCACGAAACGTGAAGAACTTGTCTATGCATAGAATTGAGCATTCCTAAGGCATCAAAATGGACCGTTATAATCTATTTAGTGTTCTTCGAAGTCTTAACTTGCTAGTTTTGCTTTTGGACATCTTTTCGTTTGGTAAAGAAGCCAATAGACCAAGTTAAGTTCAAAATTGCACGAAACGTGAAAAACATATCTATGCATATAATTGAGCATTCCTAAGGCATCAAAGTGGACCGTTATAATCTCTTTAGTGTTCTTCGAAGTCTTAACTTGCTAGTTTAGCTTTTGGACATCGTTTCGTTAGGTAAAGATGCCAATAGACCAAGTTAAGTTCAAAATTGCACGAAATGTGAAAAACTTGTCTATGCATAGAATTGAGCATTCCTAAGGCATCAAAATGGACCGTTCTAATCTATTTAGTGTTCTTCGAAGTCTTAACTTGCTAGTTTAGCTTTTGGGCAATGTTTCGTTAGGTAAAGAAGCCAATAGACCAAGTTAAGTTCAAAATTGCACGAAACGTGAAAAACTTGTCTATGCATAGTGTTGAACATTCCTAAGGCGTAAAAATGGACCGTTATAATCTATTTAGTGTTCTTCGAAGTCTTAACTTGCTAGTTTAGCTTTTGGGCATCGTTTCGTTAGGTAAAGAAGCCAATAGACCAAGTGAAGTTCAAAATTGCACGAAACGTGAAAAACTTGTCTATGCATAGAATTGAGCATTCCTAAGGCATCAAAATGGACCGTTATAATCTGTTTAGTGTTCTTCGAAGTCTTAACTTGCTAGATTAGCTTTTGGGCATCGTTTCGTTAGGTAAAGAAGCCAATAGACCAAGTTAAGTTCAAAATTGCACGAAACGTGAAAAACTTGTCTATGCATAGAATTGAGCATTCCTAAGGCATCAAAATGGACCGTTACACTCTATTTAGCGTTCTTTGAAGTCTTAACTTGCTAGTTTAGCTTTTGGACATCGTTTCGTTTGGTAAAGAGGCCAATAGGCCAAGTGAAGTTCAAAATTGCACGAAACGTGAAAATCTTGTCTATGCATAGAATTGAGCATTCCTAAGGCATCAAAATGGACCGTTACAATCTATTTAGTGTTTTTACAAGTCTTAACTTGCTAGTTTAGCTTTTGGGCATTGTTTCGTTAGGTAAAGAAGCCAATAGACCAAGTTAAGTTCAAAATTGCACGAAACGTGAAAAACTTGTCTATGCATAGAATTGAGCATTCCTAAGGCAACAAAATGGACAGTTATAATCTATTTAGTGTTCTTCAAAGTCTTAACTTGCTAGTTTAGCTGTTGGGCATCGTTTCGTTAGGTAATGAAGCCAATAGACCAAGTGAAGTTCAAAATTGCACGAAACGTGAAAAACATGTCTATGCATAGAATTGATCATTCCTAAGGCATCAAAATGGACCGTTATAATCTGTTTAGTGTTCTTCGAAGTCTTAACTTGCTAGATTAGCTTTTGGGCATCGTTTCGTTTGGTAAAGAAGCCAATAGACCAAGTGAAGTTCAAAATTGCACGAAACGTGAAAAACTTGTCTATGCATAGAATTGAGCATTCCTAAGGCATCAAAATGGACCGTTACACTCTATTTAGCGTTCTTTGAAGTCTTAACTTGCTAGTTTAGCTTTTGGACATCGTTTCGTTTGGTAAAGAGGCCAATAGGCCAAGTGAAGTTCAAAATTGCACGAAACGTGAAAAACTTTTCTATGCATAGAATTGAGCATTCCTAAGGCATCAAAATGGACCGTTATAATCTATTTAGTGTTTTTAGAAGTCTTAACTTGCTAGTTTAGCTTTTGGGCATCGTTTCGTTAGGTAAAGAAGCCAATAGACCAAGTTAAGTTCAAAATTGCACGAAACGTGAAAAACTTGTCTATGCATAGAATTGAGCATTCCTAAGGCATCAAAATGGACCGTTATACTCTATTTAGTGTTCGTTGAAGTCTCAACTTGCTAGTTTAGCTGTTGGACGTCGTTTCGTTAGGTAAAGAAGCCAATAGACCAAGTTAAGTTCAAAATTGCACGAAACGTGAAAAACTTGTCTATGCATAGAATTGAGCATTCCTAAGGCATCAAAATGGACCGTTATAATCTGTTTAGTGTTCTTCGAAGTCTTAACTTGCTAGATTAGCTTTTGGGCATCGTTTCGTTAGGTAAAGAAGCCAATAGACCAAGTTAAGTTCAAAATTGCACGAAACGTGAAAAACTTGTCTATGCATAGAATTGAGCATTCCTAAGGCATCAAAATGGACCGTTACACTCTATTTAGCGTTCTTTGAAGTCTTAACTTGCTAGTTTAGCTTTTGGACATCGTTTCGTTTGGTAAAGAGGCCAATAGGCCAAGTGAAGTTCAAAATTGCACGAAACGTGAAAAACTTGTCTATGCATAGAATTGAGCATTCCTAAGGCATCAAAATGGACCGTTACAATCTATTTAGTGTTTTTACAAGTCTTAACTTGCTAGTTTAGCTTTTGGGCATCGTTTAGCCATTGGATAAAAAGGTGTAGTGGAAAGGTTTAATCTTGAACCAATGGATCAAAAAGATATTTTGGAGGGAAGGAATGTGGACCATTGGATGAAGAAAACCTTTGAAATAAATCACCTTCCTTTGTCTCTTTCCAAAGTGCTTTTCCAGCAAACTATATCTCTTTTGTAGCAAAAGAGGTCTTGAAAATGTGAGGCATTTATTGCATGTCTCCTCTTGCTTTTTGGCTTTAAATCTCTATTGTTGACTTGTAACGCTTATTGGCTCCACTAATCCATTTCATGTATCCACTTCATATCCATGTCATCACGTCCATGTCATCTACCACGTCAGTCTGTTGACTTTGACTCTGACCAGAAAGTCAACTTTACTTCAATTGGCTCCATTTAAGCTCCAATATATTCTGACCATGATTGACCACGAAAATGACTTTCTTAATCATGTTTGACCATGATTAAGTCTTCAATACAGTTCGGTTAAGGTCACCATGTTGATACTTGATCAACTTGATCATTCTGCACACAATTAAACTCAAGACATGCTATGTAAGCCTTGTTAGGGCTTCTTGCAATGTTAGTCCATGTTAGTTCAATAAATCAAATTCCCATGCATTTTGGGTAGGACATATAGGTCTAAGATTTCTCATGTACATTATGGATTAAAGTTCAATCAATCATGCTTTTGTAATCACTCAAACATATATATTCAACATTAACTTGCTAGTTTAGCGTTTGGGCATCGTTTCGTTAGGTAAAGAAACCAATAGACCAAGTTAAGTTCAAAATTGCACGAAACGTGAAAAACTTGTCTATGCATAGAATTGAGCATTCCTAAGGCATCAAAATGGACCGTTACACTCTATTTAGCGTTCTTTGAAGTCTTAACTTGCTAGTTTAGCTTTTGGACATCGTTTCGTTTGGTAAAGAGGCCAATAGGCCAAGTGAAGTTCAAAATTGCACGAAACGTGAAAAACTTTTCTATGCATAGAATTGAGCATTCCTAAGGCATCAAAATGGACCGTTATAATCTATTTAGTGTTTTTAGAAGTCTTAACTTGCTAGTTTAGCTTTTGGGCATCGTTTCGTTAGGTAAAGAAGCCAATAGACCAAGTTAAGTTCAAAATTGCACGAAACGTGAAAAACTTGTCTATGGATAGAATTGAGCATTCCTAAGGCATCAAAATGGACCGTTATACTCTATTTAGTGTTCGTTGAAGTCTCAACTTGCTAGTTTAGCTGTTGGACGTCGTTTCGTTAGGTAAAGAAGCCAATAGACCAAGTTAAGTTCAAAATTGCACGAAACGTGAAAAACTTGTCTATGCATAGAATTGAGCATTCCTAAGCCATCAAAATGGACCGTTAGAATCTGTTTAGTGTTCTTCGAAGTCTTAACTTGCTAGATTAGCTTTTGGGCATCGTTTCGTTAGGTAAAGAAGCCAATAGACGAAGTTAAGTTCAAAATTGCACGAAACGTGAAAAACTTGTCTATGCATAGAATTGAGCATTCCTAAGGCATCAAAATGGACCGTTACACTCTATTTAGCGTTCTTTGAAGTCTTAACTTGCTAGTTTAGCTTTTGGACATCGTTTCGTTTGGTAAAGAGGCCAATAGGCCAAGTGAAGTTCAAAATTGCACGAAACGTGAAAAACTTGTCTATGCATAGAATTGAGCATTCCTAAGGCATCAAAATGGACCGTTACAATCTATTTAGTGTTTTTACAAGTCTTAACTTGCTAGTTTAGCTTTTGGGCATCGTTTAGCCATTGGATAAAAAGGTGTAGTGGAAAGGTTTAATCTTGAACCAATGGATCAAAAAGATATTTTGGAGGGAAGGAATGTGGACCATTGGATGAAGAAAACCTTTGAAATAAATCACCTTCCTTTGTCTCTTTCCAAAGTGCTTTTCCAGCAAACTATATCTCTTTTGTAGCAAAAGAGGTCTTGAAAATGTGAGGCATTTATTGCATGTCTCCTCTTGCTTTTTGGCTTTAAATCTCTATTGTTGACTTGTAACGCTTATTGGCTCCACTAATCCATTTCATGTATCCACTTCATATCCATGTCATCACGTCCATGTCATCTACCACGTCAGTCTGTTGACTTTGACTCTGACCAGAAAGTCAACTTTACTTCAATTGGCTCCATTTAAGCTCCAATATATTCTGACCATGATTGACCACGAAAATGACTTTCTTAATCATGTTTGACCATGATTAAGTCTTCAATACAGTTCGGTTAAGGTCACCATGTTGATACTTGATCAACTTGATCATTCTGCACACAATTAAACTCAAGACATGCTATGTAAGCCTTGTTAGGGCTTCTTGCAATGTTAGTCCATGTTAGTTCAATAAATCAAATTCCCATGCATTTTGGGTAGGACATATAGGTCTAAGATTTCTCATGTACATTATGGATTAAAGTTCAATCAATCATGCTTTTGTAATCACTCAAACATATATATTCAACATTAACTTGCTAGTTTAGCGTTTGGGCATCGTTTCGTTAGGTAAAGAAGCCAATAGACCAAGTGAAGTTCAAAATTGCACGAAACGTGAAAAACTTGTCTATGCATAGAATTGAGCATTTCTAAGGCAACAAAATGGACCGTTATAATCTATTTAGTGTTCTTCGAAGTCTTAACTTGCTAGTTTAGCTGTTGGACATCGTTTCATTAGGTAAAGAAGCCAATAGACCAAGTGAAGTTCAAAACTGCATGAAACGTGAAAAACTTGTCTATGCATAGAATTGAGCATTCCTAAGGCATCAAAATGGACCGTTATAATCTATTTAGTGTTCTTCGAAGTCTTAACTTGCTAGTTTAGCTTTTGGGAATCGTTTCGTTAGGTAAAGAAGCCAATAGACCAAGTTAAGTTCAAAATTGCACAAAACGTGAAAAACTTGTCGATGCATAGAATTGAGCATTACTAAGGCATCAAAATGGACCGTTATACTCTATTTAGTAATCTTCGAAGTCTTAACTTGCTAGTTTAGCTTTTGGACATCGTTTCGTTAGGTAAAGAGGCCGATAGACCAAGTGAAGTTCAAAATTGCACGAAACCTGAAAAACTTGTCTATGCATAGAATTGAGCATTCCTAAGGCATCAAAATGGACCGTTCTACTCTATTTAGTGTTCTTTGAAGTCTTAACTTGCTAGTTTACCTTTTGGACATCGTTTCGTTAGGTAAAGAAGCCAATAGACCAAGTTAAGTTCAAAATTGCACGAAACGTGAAAAACTTGTCTATGCATAGAATAGAGCATTCCTAAGGCATCAAAATGGACCGTTATACTCTATTTAGTGTTCTTTGAAGTCTTAACTTGCTAGTTTAGCTTTTGGGCATCGTTTTGTTAGGTAAAGAAGCCAATAGACCAAGTTAAGTTCAAAATTGCACGAAACGTGAAAAACTTGTCTATGCATAGAATTGAGCAATTCTAAGGCATCAAAATGGACCGTTATAATCTTTTTAGTGTTCTTAAAAGCCTTAATTTGCTAGTTTAGCTTTTGGACAGCGTTCTGTTAGGTAAAGAAGCCAATAGACGAAGGTAAGTTCAAAATGGCACGAAACGTGAAAAACTTGTCTATGCATAGAATTGAGCATTCCTAAGGCATCAAAATGGACCGTTATAATCTATTTAGTGTTCTTCGAAGTCCTAACTTGCTAGTTTAGCTTTTGGGCATCGTTTCGTTAGGTAAAGAAGCCAATGGACCAAGTTCAGTTCAAAATTGCACGAAACGTGAAAAACTTGTCTATGCATAGAATTGAGCATTCCTAAGGCATCAAAATGGACCGTTATACTCTATTTAGTGTTCTTAGAAGTCATAACTTGCTAGTTTAGCTTTTGGACAACGTTTCGTTAGGTAAAGAAGCCAATAGACCAAGTTAAGTTCAAAATTCCACAAAACGTGAAAAACTTGTCTATGCATAGAATTGAGCATTCCTAAGGCATCAAAATGGACCGTTATACTTTATGTAGTGTTCTTCGAAGTCTTAACTTGCTAGTTTAGCTTTTGGACATCGTTTCGTTAGGTAAAGAAACCAATAGACCAAGTTAAGTTCAAAATTGCACGAAACGTGAAAAACTTGTCTATGCATAGAATTGAGCATTCCTAAGGCATCAAAATGGACCGTTATAGTCTATTTAGTGTTCTTTGAAGTCTTAACTTGCTAGTTTAGCTTTTGGACATCGTTTTGTTAGGTAAAGAAGCCAATAGACCAAGTTAAGTTCAAAATTGCACGAAACGTGAAAAACTTGTCTATGCATAGAATTGAGCATTCCTAAGGCATCAAAATGGACCGTTATAGTCTATTTAGTGTTCTTAGAAGTCATAACTTGCTAGTTTAGCTTTTGGACAACGTTTCGTTAGGTAAAGAAGCCAATAGACCAAGTTAAGTTCAAAATTCCACGAAACGTGAAAAACTTGTCTATGCATAGAATTGAGCATTCCTAAGGCATTAAAATGGACCGTTATACTCTATTTAGTGTTCATTGAAGTCTTAACTTGCTAGTTTAGCTTTTGCACATCGTTTCGTTAGGTAAAGAAGCCCATAGACCAAGTTAAGTTCAAAATTGCACGAAACGTGAAAAACTTGTCTATGCAAAGAATTGAGCATTCCTAAGGCGTCAAAATGGACCGTTATTATCTATTTAGTGTTCTTCGAAGTCTTAACTTGCTAGTTTAGCTTTTGGACATCGTTTCGTTAGGTAAAGAGGCCAATAGACCAAGTGAAGTTCAAAATTGCACGAAACGTGAAAAACTTGTCTATGCATAGAATTGAGCATTCCTAAGGCATCAAAATGGACCGTTATACTCTATTTAGTGTTCTTTGAAGTCTTAACTTGCTAGTTTAGCTTTTGGACATCGTTTCGTTAGGTAAAGAAGCCAATAGACCAAGTTAAGTTCAAAATTGCACGAAACGTGAAAAACTTGTCTATGCATAGAATTGAGCATTCCTAAGGCATCAAAATGGACCGTTATAATCTATTTAGTGTTCTTCGAAGTCTTAACTTGCTAGTTTAGCTTTTGGACATCGTTTCGTTAGGTAAAGAAGCCAATAGACCAAGTTAAGTTCAAAATTGCACGAAACGTGAAAAACTTGTCTATGCAAAGAATTGAGCAATTCTAAGGCATCAAAATGGACCGTTATAATCTTTTTAGTGTTCTTAGAAGCCTTAATTTTGCTAGTTTAGCTTTTGGACAGCGTTCTGTTAGGTAAAGAAGCCAATAGACGAAGTTAAGTTCAAAATGGCACGAAACGTGAAAAACTTGTCTATGCATAGAATTGAGCATTCCTAAGTCATCAAAATGGACCGTTATACTCTATTTAGTGTTCTTAGAAGTCATAACTTGCTAGTTTAGCTTTTGGACAACGTTTCGTTAGGTAAAGAAGCCAATAGACCAAGTTAAGTTCACAATTGCACGAAATGTGAAAAACTTGTCTATGCATAGAATTGAGCATTCCTAAGGCATCAAATGGACCGTTATAGTCTATTTAGTGTTCTTCGAAGTCCTAACTTGCTAGTTTAGCTTTGGGGCATCGTTTCGTTAGGTAAAGAAGCCAATGGACCAAGTTAAGTTCAAAATTGCACGAAACGTGAAAAACTTGTCTATGCATAGAATTGAGCATTCCTAAGGCATCAAAATGGACCGTTATACTCTATTTAGTGTTCTTTGAAGTCTTAACTTGCTAGTTTAGCTTTTGGACATCGTTTTGTTAGGTAAAGAAGCCAATAGACCAAGTTAAGTTCAAAATTGCACGAAACGTGAAAAACTTGTCTATGCATAGAATTGAGCATTCCTAAGGCATCAAAATGGACCGTTATACTCTATTTAGTGTTCTTCGAAGTCTTAACTTGCTAGTTTAGCTTTTGGACATCGTTTCGTTAGGTAAAGAAGCCAATAGACCAAGTTAAGTTCAAAATTGCACGAAACGTGAAAAACTTGTCTATGCATAGAATTGAGCATTCCTAAGGCATCAAAATGGACCGTTATAATCTATTTAGTGTTCTTCGAAGTCTTAACTTGCTAGTTTAGCTTTTGGACAATCGTTTCGTTAGGTAAAGAAGCCAATAGACCAAGTTAAGTTCAAAATTGCACGAAACGTGAAAAACTTGTCAATGCATAGAATTGAGCATTCCTAAGGCATCAAAATGGACCGTTATAATCTATTTAGTGTTCTTAGAAGTCTTAACTTGCTAGTTTAGCTTTTGGACATCGTTTTGTTAGGTAAAGAAGCCAATAGACCAAGTTAAGTTCAAAATTGCACGAAACGTGAAAAACTTGTCTATGCATAGAATTGAGCATTCCTAAGGCATCAAAATGGACCGTTATAATCTATTTAGTGTTCTTCGAAATCTTAACTTGCTAGTTTAGCTTTTGGACATCGTTTCGTTAGGTAAAGAAGCCAATAGACCAAGTTAAGTTCAAAATTGCACGAAACGTGAAAAACTTGTCTATGCATAGAATTGAGCATTCCTAAGGCATCAAAATGGACCGTTATAATCTATTTAGTGTTCTTCGAAGTCTTAACTTGCTAGTTTAGCTTTTGGGCATCGTTTCGTTAGGTAAAGAAGCCAATAGACCAAGTTAAGTTCAAAATTGCACGAAACGTGAAAAACTTGTCTATGCATAGAATTGAGCATTCCTAAGGCATCAAAATGGACCAGTTATACTCTATTTAGTGTTCTTCGAAGTCTTAACTTGCTAGTTTAGCTTTTGGACAATCGTTTCGTTAGGTAAAGAAGCCAATAGACCAAGTTAAGTTCAAAATTCCACAAAACGTGAAAAACTTGTCTATGCATAGAATTGAGCATTCCTAAGGCATCAAAATGGACCGTTATACTCTATTTAGTGTTCTTCGAAGTCTTAACTTGCTAGTTTAGCTTTTGGACATCGTTTCGTTAGGTAAAGAAGCCAATAGACCAAGTTAAGTTCAAAATTGCACGAAACGTGAAAAACTTGTCTATGCATAGAATTGAGCATTCCTAAGGCATCAAAATGGACCGTTATAGTCTATTTAGTGTTCTTTGAAGTCTTAACTTGCTAGTTTAGCTTTTGGACATCGTTTTCGTTAGGTAAAGAAGCCAATAGACCAAGTTAAGTTCAAAATTGCACGAAACGTGAAAAACTTGTCTATGCATAGAATTGAGCATTCCTAAGGCATCAAAATGGACCGTTATAATCTATTTAGTGTTCTTTGAAGTCTTAACTTGCTAGTTTAGCTTTTGGACATCGTTTTGTTAGGTAAAGAAGCCAATAGACCAAGTTAAGTTCAAAATTGCACGAAACGTGAAAAACTTGTCTATGCATAGAATTGAGCATTCCTAAGGCATCAAAATGGACCGTTATACTCTATTTAGTGTTCTTCGAAGTCTTAACTTGCTAGTTTAGCTTTTGGACATCGTTTCGTTAGGTAAAGAAGCCAATAGACCAAGTTAAGTTCAAAATTGCACGAAACGTGAAAAACTTGTCTATGCATAGAATTGAGCATTCCTAAAGCATCAAAATGGACCGTTATACTCTATTTAGTGTTCTTAGAAGTCTTAACTTGCTAGTTTAGCTTTTGGACAATCGTTTCGTTAGGTAAAGAAGCCAATAGACCAAGTTAAGTTCAAAATTGCACGAAACGTGAAAAACTTGTCTATGCATAGAATTGAGCATTCCTAAGGCATCAAAATGGACCGTTATACTCTATTTAGTGTTCTTCGAAGTCTTAACTTGCTAGTTTAGCTTTTGGACATCGTTTCGTTAGGTAAAGAAGCCAATAGACCAAGTTAAGTTCAAAATTGCACGAAACGTGAAAAACTTGTCTATGCATAGAATTGAGCATTCCTAAGGCATCAAAATGGACCGTTATAATCTATTTAGTGTTCTTTGAAGTCTTAACTTGCTAGTTTAGCTTTTGGACATCGTTTCGTTAGGTAAAGAAGCCAATAGACCAAGTTAAGTTCAAAATTGCACGAAACGTGAAAAACTTGTCTATGCATAGAATTGAGCATTCCTAAGGCATCAAAATGGACCGTTATAATCTATTTAGTGTTCTTTGAAGTCTTAACTTGCTAGTTTAGCTTTTGGACATCGTTTCGTTAGGTAAAGAAGCCAATAGACCAAGTTAAGTTCAAAATTGCACGAAACGTGAAAAACTTGTCTATGCATAGAATTGAGCATTCCTAAGGCATCAAAATGGACCGTTATACTCTATTTAGTGTTCTTAGAAGTCTTAACTTGCTAGTTTTGCTTTTGGACAATGTTTCGTTAGGTAAAGAAGCCAATAGACCAAGTTAAGTTCAAAATTGCACGAAACGTGAAAAACTTGTCTATGCATAGAATTGAGCATTCCTAAGGCATCAAAATGGACCGTTATAATCTATTTAGTGTTCTTCGAAGTCTTAACTTGCTAGTTTAGCTTTTGGGCATCGTTTCGTTAGGTAAAGAAGCCAATAGACCAAGTTAAGTTCAAAATTGCACGAAACGTGAAAAACTTGTCTATGCATAGAATTGAGCATTCCTAAGGCATCAAAATGGACCGTTATACTCTATTTAGTGTTCTTCGAAGTCTTAACTTGCTAGTTTAGCTTTTGGACATCGTTTCGTTAGGTAAAGAAGCCAATAGACCAAGTTAAGTTCAAAATTGCACGAAACGTGAAAAACTTGTCTATGCATAGAATTGAGCATTCCTAAGGCATGAAAATGGACCGTTATACTCTATTTAGTGTTCTTCGAAGTCTTAACTTGCTTGTTTAGCTTTTGGACATCGTTTCGTTAGGTAAAGAAGCCAATAGACCAAGTTAAGTTCAAAATTGCACGAAACGTGAAAAACTTGTCTATGCATAGAATTGAGCATTCCTAAGGCATCAAAATGGACCGTTATAATCTATTTAGTGTTCTTTGAAGTCTTAACTTGCTAGTTTAGCTTTTGGACATCGTTTCGTTAGGTAAAGAAGCCAATAGACCAAGTTAAGTTCAAAATTGCACGAAACGTGAAAAACTTGTCTATGCATAGAATTGAGCATTCCTAACGCATCAAAATGGACCGTTATAATCTATTTAGTGTTCTTAGAAGCCTTAACTTGCTAGTTTAGCTTTTGGACATCGTTTTGTTAGGTAAAATAGCCAATAGACCATGTTAAGTTCAAAATTGCACGAAACGTGAAAAACTTGTCTATGCATAGAATTGAGCATTCCTAAGGCATCAAAATGGACCGTTATACTCTATTTAGTGTTCTTCGAAGTCTTAACTTGCTAGTTTAGCTTTTGGCACATCGTTTCGTTAGGTAAAGAAGCCAATAGACCAAGTTAAGTTCAAAATTGCACGAAACGTGAAAAACTTGTCTATGCATAGAATTGAGCATTCCTAAGGCATCAAAATGGACCGTTATTATCTATTTAGTGTTCTTCGAAGTCTTAACTTGCTAGTTTAGCTTTTGGACATCGTTTCGTTAGGTAAAGAAGCCAATAGACCAAGTGAAGTTCAAAATTGCACGAAACGTGAAAAACTTGTCTATGCATAGAATTGAGCATTCCTAAGGCATCAAAATGGACCGTTATACTCTATTTAGTGTTCTTTGAAGTCTTAACTTGCTAGTTTAGCTTTTGGACATCGTTTTGTTAGGTAAAGAAGCCAATAGACCAAGTTAAGTTCAAAATTGCACGAAACGTGAAAAACTTGTCTATGCATAGAATTGAGCATTCCTAAGGCATCAAAATGGACCGTTATAATCTCTTTAGTGTTCTTCGAAGTCTTAACTTGCTAGTTTAGCTTTTGGACAATGTTTCGTTAGGTAAAGAAGCCAATAGACCAAGTTAAGTTCAAAATTGCACGAAACGTGAAAAACTTGTCTATGCATAGAATTGAGCATTCCTAACGCATCAAAAAGGACCGTTATAATCTATGTAGTGTTCTTAGAAGCCTTAACTTGCTAGTTTAGCTTTTGGACATCGTTTTGTTAGGTAAAATAGCCAGTAGACCATGTTAAGTTCAAAATTGCACGAAACGTGAAAAACTTGTCTATGCATAGAATTGAGCATTCCTAAGGCATCAAAATGGACCGTTATACTCTATTTAGTGTTCTTAGAAGTCTTAACTTGCTAGTTTAGCTTTTGGACATCGTTTCGTTAGGTAAAGAAGCCAATAGACCAAGTTAAGTTCAAAATTGCACGAAACGTGAAAAACTTGTCTATGCATAGAATTGAGCATTCCTAAGGCATCAAAATGGACCGTTATAATCTATTTAGTGTTCTTCGAAGTCTTAACTTGCTAGTTTAGCTTTTGGGCATCGTTTCGTTAGGTAAAGAAGCCAATAGACCAAGTTAAGTTCAAAATTGCACGAAACGTGAAAAACTTGTCTATGCATAGAATTGAGCATTCCTAAGGCATCAAAATGGACCGTTATACTCTATTTAGTGTTCTTTGAAGTCTTAACTTGCTAGTTTAGCTTTTGGACATCGTTTCGTTAGGTAAAGAAGCCAATAGACCAAGTTAAGTTCAAAATTGCACGAAACGTGAAAAACTTGTCTATGCATAGAATTGAGCATTCCTAAGGCATCAAAATGGACCGTTATACTCTATTTAGTGTTCTTTGAAGTCTTAACTTGCTAGTTTAGCTTTTGGACATCGTTTCGTTAGGTAAAGAAGCCAATAGACCAAGTTAAGTTCAAAATTGCACGAAACGTGAAAAACTTGTCTATGCATAGAATTGAGCATTCCTAAGGCATCAAAATGGACCGTTATAATCTATTTAGTGTTCTTCGAAGTCTTAACTTGCTAGTTTAGCTTTTGGACATCGTTTCGTTAGGTAAAGAAGCCAATAGACCAAGTTAAGTTCAAAATTGCACGAAACGTGAAAAACTTGTCTATGCATAGAATTGAGCATTCCTAAGGCATCAAAATGGACCGTTATAATCTATTTAGTGTTCTTAGAAGTCTTAACTTGCTAGTTTAGCTTTTGGACATCGTTTCGTTAGGTAAAGAAGCCAATAGACCAAGTTAAGTTCAAAATTGCACGAAACGTGAAAAACTTGTCTATGCATAGAATTGAGCATTCCTAAGGCATCAAAATGGACCGTTATAATCTATTTAGTGTTCTTCGAAGTCTTAACTTGCTAGTTTAGCTTTTGGACATCGTTTCGTTAGGTAAAGAAGCCAATAGACCAAGTTAAGTTCAAAATTGCACGAAACGTGAAAAACTTGTCTATGCATAGAATTGAGCATTCCTAAGGCATCAAAATGGACCGTTATAATCTATTTAGTGTTCTTCGAAGTCTTAACTTGCTAGTTTAGCTTTTGGGCATCGTTTCGTTAGGTAAAGAAGCCAATAGACCAAGTTAAGTTCAAAATTGCACGAAACGTGAAAAACTTGTCTATGCATAGAATTGAGCATTCCTAAGGCATCAAAATGGACCGTTATACTCTATTTAGTGTTCTTTCGAAGTCTTAACTTGCTAGTTTAGCTTTTGGACATCGTTTCGTTAGGTAAAGAAGCCAATAGACCAAGTTAAGTTCAAAATTGCACGAAACGTGAAAAACTTGTCTATGCATAGAATTGAGCATTCCTAAGGCATCAAAATGGACCGTTATACTCTATTTAGTGTTCTTCGAAGTCTTAACTTGCTAGTTTAGCTTTTGGACATCGTTTCGTTAGGTAAAGAAGCCAATAGACCAAGTTAAGTTCAAAATTGCACGAAACGTGAAAAACTTGTCTATGCATAGAATTGAGCATTCCTAAGGCATCAAAATGGACCGTTATAATCTATTTAGTGTTCTTTGAAGTCTTAACTTGCTAGTTTAGCTTTTGGACATCGTTTCGTTAGGTAAAGAAGCCAATAGACCAAGTTAAGTTCAAAATTGCACGAAACGTGAAAAACTTGTCTATGCATAGAATTGAGCATTCCTAAGGCATCAAAATGGACCGTTATAATCTATTTAGTGTTCTTTGAAGTCTTAACTTGCTAGTTTAGCTTTTGGACATCGTTTCGTTAGGTAAAGAAGCCAATAGACCAAGTTAAGTTCAAAATTGCACGAAACGTGAAAAACTTGTCTATGCATAGAATTGAGCATTCCTAAGGCATCAAAATGGACCGTTATACTCTATTTAGTGTTCTTCGAAGTCTTAACTTGCTAGTTTAGCTTTTGGACATCGTTTCGTTAGGTAAAGAAGCCAATAGACCAAGTTAAGTTCAAAATTGCACGAAACGTGAAAAACTTGTCTATGCATAGAATTGAGCATTCCTAAGGCATCAAAATGGACCGTTATACTCTATTTAGTGTTCTTAGAAGTCTTAACTTGCTAGTTTAGCTTTTGGACATCGTTTCGTTAGGTAAAGAAGCCAATAGACCAAGTTAAGTTCAAAATTGCACGAAACGTGAAAAACTTGTCTATGCATAGAATTGAGCATTCCTAAGGCATCAAAATGGACCGTTATACTCTATTTAGTGTTCTTCGAAGTCTTAACTTGCTAGTTTAGCTTTTGGACATCGTTTCGTTAGGTAAAGAAGCCAATAGACCAAGTTAAGTTCAAAATTGCACGAAACGTGAAAAACTTGTCTATGCATAGAATTGAGCATTCCTAAGGCATCAAAATGGACCGTTATAATCTATTTAGTGTTCTTTCGAAGTCTTAACTTGCTAGTTTAGCTTTTGGACATCGTTTCGTTAGGTAAAGAAGCCAATAGACCAAGTTAAGTTCAAAATTGCACGAAACGTGAAAAACTTGTCTATGCATAGAATTGAGCATTCCTAAGGCATCAAAATGGACCGTTATAATCTATTTAGTGTTCTTTGAAGTCTTAACTTGCTAGTTTAGCTTTTGGACATCGTTTCGTTAGGTAAAGAAGCCAATAGACCAAGTTAAGTTCAAAATTGCACGAAACGTGAAAAACTTGTCTATGCATAGAATTGAGCATTCCTAAGGCATCAAAATGGACCGTTATACTCTATTTAGTGTTCTTAGAAGTCTTAACTTGCTAGTTTAGCTTTTGGACAATCGTTTCGTTAGGTAAAGAAGCCAATAGACCAAGTTAAGTTCAAAATTGCACGAAACGTGAAAAACTTGTCTATGCATAGAATTGAGCATTCCTAAGGCATCAAAATGGACCGTTATACTCTATTTAGTGTTCTTCGAAGTCTTAACTTGCTAGTTTAGCTTTTGGACATCGTTTCGTTAGGTAAAGAAGCCAATAGACCAAGTTAAGTTCAAAATTGCACGAAACGTGAAAAACTTGTCTATGCATAGAATTGAGCATTCCTAAGGCATCAAAATGGACCGTTATAATCTATTTAGTGTTCTTCGAAGTCTTAACTTGCTAGTTTAGCTTTTGGACATCGTTTCGTTAGGTAAAGAAGCCAATAGACCAAGTTAAGTTCAAAATTGCACGAAACGTGAAAAACTTGTCTATGCATAGAATTGAGCATTCCTAAGGCATCAAAATGGACCGTTATACTCTATTTAGTGTTCTTCGAAGTCTTAACTTGCTAGTTTAGCTTTTGGACATCGTTTCGTTAGGTAAAGAAGCCAATAGACCAAGTTAAGTTCAAAATTGCACGAAACGTGAAAAACTTGTCTATGCATAGAATTGAGCATTCCTAAGGCATCAAAATGGACCGTTATACTCTATTTAGTGTTCTTCGAAGTCTTAACTTGCTAGTTTAGCTTTTGGACATCGTTTCGTTAGGTAAAGAAGCCAATAGACCAAGTTAAGTTCAAAATTGCACGAAACGTGAAAAACTTGTCTATGCATAGAATTGAGCATTCCTAAGGCATCAAAATGGACCGTTATAATCTATTTAGTGTTCTTCGAAGTCTTAACTTGCTAGTTTAGCTTTTGGACATCGTTTCGTTAGGTAAAGAAGCCAATAGACCAAGTTAAGTTCAAAATTGCACGAAACGTGAAAAACTTGTCTATGCATAGAATTGAGCATTCCTAAGGCATCAAAATGGACCGTTATAATCTATTTAGTGTTCTTTCGAAGTCTTAACTTGCTAGTTTAGCTTTTGGACATCGTTTCGTTAGGTAAAGAAGCCAATAGACCAAGTTAAGTTCAAAATTGCACGAAACGTGAAAAACTTGTCTATGCATAGAATTGAGCATTCCTAAGGCATCAAAATGGACCGTTATACTCTATTTAGTGTTCTTTGAAGTCTTAACTTGCTAGTTTAGCTTTTGGACATCGTTTCGTTAGGTAAAGAAGCCAATAGACCAAGTTAAGTTCAAAATTGCACGAAACGTGAAAAACTTGTCTATGCATAGAATTGAGCATTCCTAAGGCATCAAAATGGACCGTTATAATCTATTTAGTGTTCTTCGAAGTCTTAACTTGCTAGTTTTGCTTTTGGACATCGTTTCGTTAGGTAAAGAAGCCAATAGACCAAGTTAAGTTCAAAATTGCACGAAACGTGAAAAACTTATCTATGCATAGAATTGAGCATTCCTAAGGCATCAAAATGGACCGTTATAATCTATTTAGTGTTCTTTGAAGTCTTAACTTGCTAGTTTAGCTTTTGGACATCGTTTCGTTAGGTAAAGAAGCCAATAGACCAAGTTAAGTTCAAAATTGCACGAAACGTGAAAAACTTGTCTATGCATAGAATTGAGCATTCCTAAGGCATCAAAATGGACCGTTATACTCTATTTAGTGTTCTTTGAAGTCTTAACTTGCTAGTTTAGCTTTTGGACATCGTTTCGTTAGGTAAAGAAGCCAATAGACCAAGTTAAGTTCAAAATTGCACGAAACGTGAAAAACTTGTCTATGCATAGAATTGAGCATTCCTAAGGCATCAAAATGGACCGTTATACTCTATTTAGTGTTCTTTCGAAGTCTTAACTTGCTAGTTTAGCTTTTGGACATCGTTTCGTTAGGTAAAGAAGCCAATAGACCAAGTTAAGTTCAAAATTGCACGAAACGTGAAAAACTTGTCTATGCATAGAATTGAGCATTCCTAAGGCATCAAAATGGACCGTTATAATCTATTTAGTGTTCTTCGAAGTCTTAACTTGCTAGTTTAGCTTTTGGACATCGTTTCGTTAGGTAAAGAAGCCAATAGACCAAGTTAAGTTCAAAATTGCACGAAACGTGAAAAACTTGTCTATGCATAGAATTGAGCATTCCTAAGGCATCAAAATGGACCGTTATAATCTATTTAGTGTTCTTCGAAGTCTTAACTTGCTAGTTTAGCTTTTGGACATCGTTTCGTTAGGTAAAGAAGGCCAATAGACCAAGTTAAGTTCAAAATTGCACGAAACGTGAAAAACTTGTCTATGCATAGAATTGAGCATTCCTAAGGCATCAAAATGGACCGTTATAATCTATTTAGTGTTCTTAGAAGTCTTAACTTGCTAGTTTAGCTTTTGGACATCGTTTCGTTAGGTAAAGAAGCCAATAGACCAAGTTAAGTTCAAAATTGCACGAAACGTGAAAAACTTGTCTATGCATAGAATTGAGCATTCCTAAGGCATCAAAATGGACCGTTATACTCTATTTAGTGTTCTTAGAAGTCTTAACTTGCTAGTTTAGCTTTTGGACATCGTTTCGTTAGGTAAAGAAGCCAATAGACCAAGTTAAGTTCAAAATTGCACGAAACGTGAAAAACTTGTCTATGCATAGAATTGAGCATTCCTAAGGCATCAAAATGGACCGTTATACTCTATTTAGTGTTCTTCGAAGTCTTAACTTGCTAGTTTAGCTTTTGGACATCGTTTCGTTAGGTAAAGAAGCCAATAGACCAAGTTAAGTTCAAAATTGCACGAAACGTGAAAAACTTGTCTATGCATAGAATTGAGCATTCCTAAGGCATCAAAATGGACCGTTATAATCTATTTAGTGTTCTTCGAAGTCTTAACTTGCTAGTTTAGCTTTTGGACATCGTTTCGTTAGGTAAAGAAGCCAATAGACCAAGTTAAGTTCAAAATTGCACGAAACGTGAAAAACTTGTCTATGCATAGAATTGAGCATTCCTAAGGCATCAAAATGGACCGTTATAATCTATTTAGTGTTCTTTGAAGTCTTAACTTGCTAGTTTAGCTTTTGGACATCGTTTCGTTAGGTAAAGAAGCCAATAGACCAAGTTAAGTTCAAAATTGCACGAAACGTGAAAAACTTGTCTATGCATAGAATTGAGCATTCCTAAGGCATCAAAATGGACCGTTATACTCTATTTAGTGTTCTTTGAAGTCTTAACTTGCTAGTTTAGCTTTTGGACATCGTTTCGTTAGGTAAAGAAGCCAATAGACCAAGTTAAGTTCAAAATTGCACGAAACGTGAAAAACTTGTCTATGCATAGAATTGAGCATTCCTAAGGCATCAAAATGGACCGTTATACTCTATTTAGTGTTCTTCGAAGTCTTAACTTGCTAGTTTAGCTTTTGGACATCGTTTCGTTAGGTAAAGAAGCCAATAGACCAAGTTAAGTTCAAAATTGCACGAAACGTGAAAAACTTGTCTATGCATAGAATTGAGCATTCCTAAGGCATCAAAATGGACCGTTATAATCTATTTAGTGTTCTTCGAAGTCTTAACTTGCTAGTTTAGCTTTTGGACATCGTTTCGTTAGGTAAAGAAGCCAATAGACCAAGTTAAGTTCAAAATTGCACGAAACGTGAAAAACTTGTCTATGCATAGAATTGAGCATTCCTAAGGCATCAAAATGGACCGTTATAATCTATTTAGTGTTCTTCGAAGTCTTAACTTGCTAGTTTAGCTTTTGGACATCGTTTCGTTAGGTAAAGAAGCCAATAGACCAAGTTAAGTTCAAAATTGCACGAAACGTGAAAAACTTGTCTATGCATAGAATTGAGCATTCCTAAGGCATCAAAATGGACCGTTATACTCTATTTAGTGTTCTTCGAAGTCTTAACTTGCTAGTTTAGCTTTTGGACATCGTTTCGTTAGGTAAAGAAGCCAATAGACCAAGTTAAGTTCAAAATTGCACGAAACGTGAAAAACTTGTCTATGCATAGAATTGAGCATTCCTAAGGCATCAAAATGGACCGTTATACTCTATTTAGTGTTCTTCGAAGTCTTAACTTGCTAGTTTAGCTTTTGGACATCGTTTCGTTAGGTAAAGAAGCCAATAGACCAAGTTAAGTTCAAAATTGCACGAAACGTGAAAAACTTGTCTATGCATAGAATTGAGCATTCCTAAGGCATCAAAATGGACCGTTATAATCTATTTAGTGTTCTTTGAAGTCTTAACTTGCTAGTTTAGCTTTTGGACATCGTTTCGTTAGGTAAAGAAGCCAATAGACCAAGTTAAGTTCAAAATTGCACGAAACGTGAAAAACTTGTCTATGCATAGAATTGAGCATTCCTAAGGCATCAAAATGGACCGTTATAATCTATTTAGTGTTCTTTCGAAGTCTTAACTTGCTAGTTTAGCTTTTGGACATCGTTTCGTTAGGTAAAGAAGCCAATAGACCAAGTTAAGTTCAAAATTGCACGAAACGTGAAAAACTTGTCTATGCATAGAATTGAGCATTCCTAAGGCATCAAAATGGACCGTTATACTCTATTTAGTGTTCTTTCGAAGTCTTAACTTGCTAGTTTAGCTTTTGGACATCGTTTCGTTAGGTAAAGAAGCCAATAGACCAAGTTAAGTTCAAAATTGCACGAAACGTGAAAAACTTGTCTATGCATAGAATTGAGCATTCCTAAGGCATCAAAATGGACCGTTATACTCTATTTAGTGTTCTTCGAAGTCTTAACTTGCTAGTTTAGCTTTTGGACATCGTTTCGTTAGGTAAAGAAGCCAATAGACCAAGTTAAGTTCAAAATTGCACGAAACGTGAAAAACTTGTCTATGCATAGAATTGAGCATTCCTAAGGCATCAAAATGGACCGTTATAATCTATTTAGTGTTCTTCGAAGTCTTAACTTGCTAGTTTAGCTTTTGGACATCGTTTCGTTAGGTAAAGAAGCCAATAGACCAAGTTAAGTTCAAAATTGCACGAAACGTGAAAAACTTGTCTATGCATAGAATTGAGCATTCCTAAGGCATCAAAATGGACCGTTATAATCTATTTAGTGTTCTTCGAAGTCTTAACTTGCTAGTTTAGCTTTTGGACATCGTTTCGTTAGGTAAAGAAGCCAATAGACCAAGTTAAGTTCAAAATTGCACGAAACGTGAAAAACTTGTCTATGCATAGAATTGAGCATTCCTAAGGCATCAAAATGGACCGTTATACTCTATTTAGTGTTCTTCGAAGTCTTAACTTGCTAGTTTAGCTTTTGGACATCGTTTCGTTAGGTAAAGAAGCCAATAGACCAAGTTAAGTTCAAAATTGCACGAAACGTGAAAAACTTGTCTATGCATAGAATTGAGCATTCCTAAGGCATCAAAATGGACCGTTATACTCTATTTAGTGTTCTTCGAAGTCTTAACTTGCTAGTTTAGCTTTTGGACATCGTTTCGTTAGGTAAAGAAGCCAATAGACCAAGTTAAGTTCAAAATTGCACGAAACGTGAAAAACTTGTCTATGCATAGAATTGAGCATTCCTAAGGCATCAAAATGGACCGTTATAATCTATTTAGTGTTCTTCGAAGTCTTAACTTGCTAGTTTAGCTTTTGGACATCGTTTCGTTAGGTAAAGAAGCCAATAGACCAAGTTAAGTTCAAAATTGCACGAAACGTGAAAAACTTGTCTATGCATAGAATTGAGCATTCCTAAGGCATCAAAATGGACCGTTATACTCTATTTAGTGTTCTTTCGAAGTCTTAACTTGCTAGTTTAGCTTTTGGACATCGTTTCGTTAGGTAAAGAAGCCAATAGACCAAGTTAAGTTCAAAATTGCACGAAACGTGAAAAACTTGTCTATGCATAGAATTGAGCATTCCTAAGGCATCAAAATGGACCGTTATACTCTATTTAGTGTTCTTTCGAAGTCTTAACTTGCTAGTTTAGCTTTTGGACATCGTTTCGTTAGGTAAAGAAGCCAATAGACCAAGTTAAGTTCAAAATTGCACGAAACGTGAAAAACTTGTCTATGCATAGAATTGAGCATTCCTAAGGCATCAAAATGGACCGTTATACTCTATTTAGTGTTCTTAGAAGTCTTAACTTGCTAGTTTAGCTTTTGGACAACGTTTCGTTAGGTAAAGAAGCCAATAGACCAAGTTAAGTTCAAAATTGCACGAAACGTGAAAAACTTGTCTATGCATAGAATTGAGCATTCCTAAGGCATCAAAATGGACCGTTATACTCTATTTAGTGTTCTTCGAAGTCTTAACTTGCTAGTTTAGCTTTTGGACATCGTTTCGTTAGGTAAAGAAGCCAATAGACCAAGTTAAGTTCAAAATTGCACGAAACGTGAAAAACTTGTCTATGCATAGAATTGAGCATTCCTAAGGCATCAAAATGGACCGTTATAATCTATTTAGTGTTCTTTGAAGTCTTAACTTGCTAGTTTAGCTTTTGGACATCGTTTCGTTAGGTAAAGAAGCCAATAGACCAAGTTAAGTTCAAAATTGCACGAAACGTGAAAAACTTGTCTATGCATAGAATTGAGCATTCCTAAGGCATCAAAATGGACCGTTATACTCTATTTAGTGTTCTTTGAAGTCTTAACTTGCTAGTTTAGCTTTTGGACATCGTTTCGTTAGGTAAAGAAGCCAATAGACCAAGTTAAGTTCAAAATTGCACGAAACGTGAAAAACTTGTCTATGCATAGAATTGAGCATTCCTAAGGCATCAAAATGGACCGTTATACTCTATTTAGTGTTCTTCGAAGTCTTAACTTGCTAGTTTAGCTTTTGGACATCGTTTCGTTAGGTAAAGAAGCCAATAGACCAAGTTAAGTTCAAAATTGCACGAAACGTGAAAAACTTGTCTATGCATAGAATTGAGCATTCCTAAGGCATCAAAATGGACCGTTATACTCTATTTAGTGTTCTTCGAAGTCTTAACTTGCTTGTTTAGCTTTTGGACATCGTTTCGTTAGGTAAAGAAGCCAATAGACCAAGTTAAGTTCACAATTGCACGAAATGTGAAAAACTTGTCTACGCATAGAATTGAGCACTCCTAAGGCATCAAAATGGACCGTTATAATCTATTTAGTGTTCTTCGAAGTCTTAACTTGCTAGTTTTGCTTTTGGACATCGTTTCGTTAGGTAAAGAAGCCAATAGACCAAGTTAAGTTCAAAATTGCACGAAACGTGAAAAACTTGTCTATGCATAGAATTGAGCATTCCTAAGGCATCAAAATGGACCGTTATAATATTTTTAGTGTTCTTTGAAGTCTTAAGTTGCTAGTTTAGCTTTTGGACATCCTTTCGTTAGGTAAAGAAGCCAATAGACCAAGTTAAGTTCAAAATTGCACGAAACATGAAAAACTTGTCTATGCATAGAATTGAGCATTCCTAAGGCATCAAAATGGACCGTTATACTCTATTTAGTGTTCTTTCGAAGTCTTAACTTGCTAGTTTAGCTTTTGGACATCGTTTCGTTAGGTAAAGAAGCCAATAGACCAAGTTAAGTTCAAAATTGCACGAAACGTGAAAAACTTGTCTATGCATAGAATTGAGCATTCCTAAGGCATCAAATTGGAACGTTATACTCTATTTAGTGTTCTTAGAATTCATAACTTGATAGTTTAGTTTTGGGACATCGTTTCGTTAGGTAAAGAAGCCAATAGACGAAGTTAAGTTCACAATTGCACGAAACGTGAAAAACTTGCCATGCAGAGAATTGAGCATTCCTAAGGCATCAAAATGGACCGTTATAATCTATTTAGTGTTCTTCGAAGTCTTAACTTGCTAGTTTAGCTTTTGGACATCGTTTCGTTAGGTAAAGAAGGCCAATAGACCAAGTTAAGTTCAAAATTGCACGAAACGTGAAAAACTTGTCTATGCATAGAATTGAGCATTCCTAAGGCATCAAAATGGACCGTTATAATCTATTTAGTGTTCTTCGAAGTCTTAACTTGCTAGTTTAGCTTTTGGACATCGTTTCGTTAGGTAAAGAAGCCAATAGACCAAGTTAAGTTCAAAATTGCACGAAACGTGAAAAACTTGTCTATGCATAGAATTGAGCATTCCTAAGGCATCAAAATGGACCGTTATAATCTCTTTAGTGTTCTTAGAAGTCTTAACTTGCTAGTTTAGCTTTTGGACATCGTTTCGTTAGGTAAAGAAGCCAATAGACCAAGTTAAGTTCAAAATTGCACGAAACGTGAAAAACTTGTCTATGCATAGAATTGAGCATTCCTAAGGCATCAAAATGGACCGTTATACTCTATTTAGTGTTCTTAGAAGTCTTAACTTGCTAGTTTAGCTTTTGGACAATCGTTTCGTTAGGTAAAGAAGCCAATAGACCAAGTTAAGTTCAAAATTGCACGAAACGTGAAAAACTTGTCTATGCATAGAATTGAGCATTCCTAAGGCATCAAAATGGACCGTTATACTCTATTTAGTGTTCTTCGAAGTCTTAACTTGCTAGTTTAGCTTTTGGACATCGTTTCGTTAGGTAAAGAAGCCAATAGACCAAGTTAAGTTCAAAATTGCACGAAACGTGAAAAACTTGTCTATGCATAGAATTGAGCATTCCTAAGGCATCAAAATGGACCGTTATAATCTATTTAGTGTTCTTTGAAGTCTTAACTTGCTAGTTTAGCTTTTGGACATCGTTTCGTTAGGTAAAGAAGCCAATAGACCAAGTTAAGTTCAAAATTGCACGAAACGTGAAAAACTTGTCTATGCATAGAATTGAGCATTCCTAAGGCATCAAAATGGACCGTTATAATCTATTTAGTGTTCTTTCGAAGTCTTAACTTTCTAGTTTAGCTTTTGGACAACGTTTCGTTAGGTAAAGAAGCCAATATACCAAGTTAAGTTCACAATTGCACGAAATGTGAAAAACTTGTCTATGCATAGAATTGAGCATTCCTAAGGCATCAAAATGGAACGTTATACTCTATTTAGTGTTCTTTGAAGTCTTAACTTGCTAGTTTAGCTTTTGGACATCGTTTTGTTAGGTAAAATAGCCAATAGACCATGTTAAGTTCAAAATTGCACGAAACGTGAAAAACTTGTCTATGCATAGAATTGAGCATTCCTAAGGCATCAAAATGGACCGTTATACTCTATTTAGTGTTCTTCGAAGTCTTAACTTGCTTGTTTAGCTTTTGGACATCGTTTCGTTAGGTAAAGAAGCCAATAGACCATGTTACGTTCAAATTGCACGAAACGTGAAAAACTTGTCTATGCATAGAACTGAGCATTCCTAAGGCATCAAAATGGACCGTTATACTCTATTTAGTGTTCTTCGAAGTCTTAACTTGCTTGTTTAGCTTTTGGACATCGTTTCGTTAGGTAAAGAAGCCAATAGACCAAGTTAAGTTCAAAATTGCACGAAACGTGAAAAACTTGTCTATGCATAGAATTGAGCATTCCTAAGGCATCAAAATGGACCGTTATAATCTATTTAGTGTTCTTCGAAGTCTTAACTTGCTAGTTTAGCTTTTGGACATCGTTTCGTTAGGTAAAGAAGCCAATAGACCAAGTTAAGTTCAAAATTGCACGAAACGTGAAAAACTTGTCTATGCATAGAATTGAGCATTCCTAAGGCATCAAAATGGACCGTTATACTCTATTTAGTGTTCTTAGAAGTCTTAACTTGCTAGTTTAGCTTTTGGACAATCGTTTCGTTAGGTAAAGAAGCCAATAGACCAAGTTAAGTTCAAAATTGCACGAAACGTGAAAAACTTGTCTATGCATAGAATTGAGCATTCCTAAGGCATCAAAATGGACCGTTATACTCTATTTAGTGTTCTTCGAAGTCTTAACTTGCTAGTTTAGCTTTTGGACATCGTTTCGTTAGGTAAAGAAGCCAATAGACCAAGTTAAGTTCAAAATTGCACGAAACGTGAAAAACTTGTCTATGCATAGAATTGAGCATTCCTAAGGCATCAAAATGGACCGTTATAATCTATTTAGTGTTCTTCGAAGTCTTAACTTGCTAGTTTAGCTTTTGGACATCGTTTCGTTAGGTAAAGAAGCCAATAGACCAAGTTAAGTTCAAAATTGCACGAAACGTGAAAAACTTGTCTATGCATAGAATTGAGCATTCCTAAGGCATCAAAATGGACCGTTATACTCTATTTAGTGTTCTTTCGAAGTCTTAACTTGCTAGTTTAGCTTTTGGACATCGTTTCGTTAGGTAAAGAAGCCAATAGACCAAGTTAAGTTCAAAATTGCACGAAACGTGAAAAACTTGTCTATGCATAGAATTGAGCATTCCTAAGGCATCAAAATGGACCGTTATACTCTATTTAGTGTTCTTTCGAAGTCTTAACTTGCTAGTTTAGCTTTTGGACATCGTTTCGTTAGGTAAAGAAGCCAATAGACCAAGTTAAGTTCAAAATTGCACGAAACGTGAAAAACTTGTCTATGCATAGAATTGAGCATTCCTAAGGCATCAAAATGGACCGTTATAATCTATTTAGTGTTCTTCGAAGTCTTAACTTGCTAGTTTAGCTTTTGGACATCGTTTCGTTAGGTAAAGAAGCCAATAGACCAAGTTAAGTTCAAAATTGCACGAAACGTGAAAAACTTGTCTATGCATAGAATTGAGCATTCCTAAGGCATCAAAATGGACCGTTATAATCTATTTAGTGTTCTTCGAAGTCTTAACTTGCTAGTTTAGCTTTTGGACATCGTTTCGTTAGGTAAAGAAGCCAATAGACCAAGTTAAGTTCAAAATTGCACGAAACGTGAAAAACTTGTCTATGCATAGAATTGAGCATTCCTAAGGCATCAAAATGGACCGTTATAATCTATTTAGTGTTCTTAGAAGTCTTAACTTGCTAGTTTAGCTTTTGGACATCGTTTCGTTAGGTAAAGAAGCCAATAGACCAAGTTAAGTTCAAAATTGCACGAAACGTGAAAAACTTGTCTATGCATAGAATTGAGCATTCCTAAGGCATCAAAATGGACCGTTATACTCTATTTAGTGTTCTTAGAAGTCTTAACTTGCTAGTTTAGCTTTTGGACAATCGTTTCGTTAGGTAAAGAAGCCAATAGACCAAGTTAAGTTCAAAATTGCACGAAACGTGAAAAACTTGTCTATGCATAGAATTGAGCATTCCTAAGGCATCAAAATGGACCGTTATACTCTATTTAGTGTTCTTCGAAGTCTTAACTTGCTAGTTTAGCTTTTGGACATCGTTTCGTTAGGTAAAGAAGCCAATAGACCAAGTTAAGTTCAAAATTGCACGAAACGTGAAAAACTTGTCTATGCATAGAATTGAGCATTCCTAAGGCATCAAAATGGACCGTTATAATCTATTTAGTGTTCTTCGAAGTCTTAACTTGCTAGTTTAGCTTTTGGACATCGTTTCGTTAGGTAAAGAAGCCAATAGACCAAGTTAAGTTCAAAATTGCACGAAACGTGAAAAACTTGTCTATGCATAGAATTGAGCATTCCTAAGGCATCAAAATGGACCGTTATAATCTATTTAGTGTTCTTCGAAGTCTTAACTTGCTAGTTTAGCTTTTGGACATCGTTTCGTTAGGTAAAGAAGCCAATAGACCAAGTTAAGTTCAAAATTGCACGAAACGTGAAAAACTTGTCTATGCATAGAATTGAGCATTCCTAAGGCATCAAAATGGACCGTTATACTCTATTTAGTGTTCTTTGAAGTCTTAACTTGCTAGTTTAGCTTTTGGACATCGTTTCGTTAGGTAAAGAAGCCAATAGACCAAGTTAAGTTCAAAATTGCACGAAACGTGAAAAACTTGTCTATGCATAGAATTGAGCATTCCTAAGGCATCAAAATGGACCGTTATACTCTATTTAGTGTTCTTCGAAGTCTTAACTTGCTAGTTTAGCTTTTGGACATCGTTTCGTTAGGTAAAGAAGCCAATAGACCAAGTTAAGTTCAAAATTGCACGAAACGTGAAAAACTTGTCTATGCATAGAATTGAGCATTCCTAAGGCATCAAAATGGACCGTTATAATCTATTTAGTGTTCTTCGAAGTCTTAACTTGCTAGTTTAGCTTTTGGACATCGTTTCGTTAGGTAAAGAAGCCAATAGACCAAGTTAAGTTCAAAATTGCACGAAACGTGAAAAACTTGTCTATGCATAGAATTGAGCATTCCTAAGGCATCAAAATGGACCGTTATACTCTATTTAGTGTTCTTTGAAGTCTTAACTTGCTAGTTTAGCTTTTGGACATCGTTTCGTTAGGTAAAGAAGCCAATAGACCAAGTTAAGTTCAAAATTGCACGAAACGTGAAAAACTTGTCTATGCATAGAATTGAGCATTCCTAAGGCATCAAAATGGACCGTTATAATCTATTTAGTGTTCTTCGAAGTCTTAACTTGCTAGTTTAGCTTTTGGACATCGTTTCGTTAGGTAAAGAAGCCAATAGACCAAGTTAAGTTCAAAATTGCACGAAACGTGAAAAACTTGTCTATGCATAGAATTGAGCATTCCTAAGGCATCAAAATGGACCGTTATAATCTATTTAGTGTTCTTCGAAGTCTTAACTTGCTAGTTTAGCTTTTGGACATCGTTTCGTTAGGTAAAGAAGCCAATAGACCAAGTTAAGTTCAAAATTGCACGAAACGTGAAAAACTTGTCTATGCATAGAATTGAGCATTCCTAAGGCATCAAAATGGACCGTTATAATCTATTTAGTGTTCTTCGAAGTCTTAACTTGCTAGTTTAGCTTTTGGACATCGTTTCGTTAGGTAAAGAAGCCAATAGACCAAGTTAAGTTCAAAATTGCACGAAACGTGAAAAACTTGTCTATGCATAGAATTGAGCATTCCTAAGGCATCAAAATGGACCGTTATACTCTATTTAGTGTTCTTTGAAGTCTTAACTTGCTAGTTTAGCTTTTGAACATCGTTTTGTTAGGTAAAGAAGCCAATAGACCAAGTTAAGTTCAAAATTGCACGAAACGTGAAAAACTTGTTTATGCATAGAATTGAGCATTCCTAAGGCATCAAAATGGACCTTTATAATCTATTTAGTGTTCTTCGAAGTCTTAACTTGCTAGTTTTGCTTTTGGACATCGTTTCGTTAGGTACAGAAGCCAATAGACCAAGTTAAGTTCAAAATTGAACGAAACGTGAAAAACTTATCTATGCATAGAATTGAGCATTCCTAAGGCATCAAAATGGACCGTTATAATCTATTTAGTGTTCTTAGAAGTCTTAACTTGCTAGTTTAGCTTTTGGACATCGTTTCGTTAGGTAAAGAAGCCAATAGACCAAGTTAAGTTCAAAATTGCACGAAACGTGAAAAACTTGTCTATGCATAGAATTGAGCATTCCTAAGGCATCAAAATGGACCGTTATAATCTATTTAGTGTTCTTTGAAGTCTTAACTTGCTAGTTTAGCTTTTGGACATCGTTTCGTTAGGTAAAGAAGCCAATAGACCAAGTTAAGTTCAAAATTGCACGAAACGTGAAAAACCATAGAATTGAGCATTCCTAAGGCATCAAAATGGACCGTTATAATCTATTTAGTGTTCTTCGAAGTCTTAACTTGCTAGTTTAGCTTTTGGGCATCGTTTCGTTAGGTAAAGAAGCCAATAGACCAAGTTAAGTTCAAAATTGCACGAAACGTGAAAAACTTGTCTATGCATAGAATTGAGCATTCCTAAGGCATCAAAATGGACCGTTATACTCTATTTAGTGTTCTTTGAAGTCTTAACTTGCTAGTTTAGCTTTTGGACATCGTTTCGTTAGGTAAAGAAGCCAATAGACCAAGTTAAGTTCAAAATTGCACGAAACGTGAAAAACTTGTCTATGCATAGAATTGAGCATTCCTAAGGCATCAAAATGGACCGTTATAATCTATTTAGTGTTCTTCGAAGTCTTAACTTGCTAGTTTAGCTTTTGGGCATCGTTTCGTTAGGTAAAGAAGCCAATAGACCAAGTTAAGTTCAAAATTGCACGAAACGTGAAAAACTTGTCTATGCATAGAATTGAGCATTCCTAAGGCATCAAAATGGACCGTTATAATCTCTTTAGTGTTCTTAGAAGTCTTAACTTGCTAGTTTAGCTTTTGGACATCGTTTCGTTAGGTAAAAAAGCCAATAGACCAAGTTAAGTTCAAAATTGCACGAAACGTGAAAAACTTGTCTATGCATAGAATTGAGCATTCCTAAGGCATCAAAATGGACCGTTATACTCTATTTAGTGTTCTTTGAAGTCTTAACTTGCTAGTTTAGCTTTTGGACATCGTTTCGTTAGGTAAAGAAGCCAATAGACCAAGTTAAGTTCAAAATTGCACGAAACGTGAAAAACTTGTCTATGCATAGAATTGAGCATTCCTAAGGCATCAAAATGGACCGTTATACTCTATTTAGTGTTCTTTGAAGTCTTAACTTGCTAGTTTAGCTTTTGGACATCGTTTCGTTAGGTAAAGAAGCCAATAGACCAAGTTAAGTTCAAAATTGCACGAAACGTGAAAAACTTGTCTATGCATAGAATTGAGCATTCCTAAGGCATCAAAATGGACCGTTATACTCTATTTAGTGTTCTTTGAAGTCTTAACTTGCTAGTTTAGCTTTTGGACATCGTTTCTGTTAGGTAAAGAAGCCAATAGACCAAGTTAAGATTCAAAATTGCACGAAACGTGAAAAACTTGTCTATGCATAGAATTGAGCATTCCTAAGGCATCAAAATGGACCGTTATACTCTATTTAGTGTTCTTTGAAGTCTTAACTTGCTAGTTTAGCTTTTGGACATCGTTTCGTTAGGTAAAGAAGCCAATAGACCAAGTTAAGTTCAAAATTGCACGAAACGTGAAAAACTTGTCTATGCATAGAATTGAGCATTCCTAAGGCATCAAAATGGACCGTTATACTCTATTTAGTGTTCTTTGAAGTCTTAACTTGCTAGTTTAGCTTTTGGACATCGTTTCGTTAGGTAAAGAAGCCAATAGACCAAGTTAAGTTCAAAATTGCACGAAACGTGAAAAACTTGTCTATGCATAGAATTGAGCATTCCTAAGGCATCAAAATGGACCGTTATACTCTATTTAGTGTTCTTTGAAGTCTTAACTTGCTAGTTTAGCTTTTGGGCATCGTTTCGTTAGGTAAAGAAGCCAATAGACCAAGTTAAGTTCAAAATTGCACGAAACGTGAAAAACTTGTCTATGCATAGAATTGAGCATTCCTAAGGCATCAAAATGGACCGTTATACTCTATTTAGTGTTCTTTGAAGTCTTAACTTGCTAGTTTAGCTTTTGGACATCGTTTCGTTAGGTAAAGAAGCCAATAGACCAAGTGAAGTTCAAAATTGCACGAAACGTGAAAAACTTGTCTATGCATAGAATTGAGCATTCCTAAGGCATCAAAATGGACCGTTATAATCTATTTAGTGTTCTTGAAGTCTTAACTTGCTAGTTTAGCTTTTGGGCATCGTTTCGTTAGGTAAAGAAGCCAATAGACCAAGTTAAGTTCAAAATTGCACGAAACGTGAAAAACTTGTCTATGCATAGAATTGAGCATTCCTAAGGCATCAAAATGGACCGTTATACTCTATTTAGTGTTCTTTGAAGTCTTAACTTGCTAGTTTAGCTTTTGGACATCGTTTCGTTAGGTAAAGAAGCCAATAGACCAAGTTAAGTTCAAAATTGCACGAAACGTGAAAAACTTGTCTATGCATAGAATTGAGCATTCCTAAGGCATCAAAATGGACCGTTATACTCTATTTAGTGTTCTTTGAAGTCTTAACTTGCTAGTTTAGCTTTTGGACATCGTTTCGTTAGGTAAAGAAGCCAATAGACCAAGTTAAGTTCAAAATTGCACGAAACGTGAAAAACTTGTCTATGCATAGAATTGAGCATTCCTAAGGCATCAAAATGGACCGTTATACTCTATTTAGTGTTCTTTGAAGTCTTAACTTGCTAGTTTAGCTTTTGGACATCGTTTCGTTAGGTAAAGAAGCCAATAGACCAAGTTAAGTTCAAAATTGCACGAAACGTGAAAAACTTGTCTATGCATAGAATTGAGCATTCCTAAGGCATCAAAATGGACCGTTATACTCTATTTAGTGTTCTTTGAAGTCTTAACTTGCTAGTTTAGCTTTTGGGCATCGTTTCGTTAGGTAAAGAAGCCAATAGACCAAGTTAAGTTCAAAATTGCACGAAACGTGAAAAACTTGTCTATGCATAGAATTGAGCATTCCTAAGGCATCAAAATGGACCGTTATACTCTATTTAGTGTTCTTTGAAGTCTTAACTTGCTAGTTTAGCTTTTGGACATCGTTTCGTTAGGTAAAGAAGCCAATAGACCAAGTTAAGTTCAAAATTGCACGAAACGTGAAAAACTTGTCTATGCATAGAATTGAGCATTCCTAAGGCATCAAAATGGACCGTTATAATCTATTTAGTGTTCTTCGAAGTCTTAACTTGCTAGTTTAGCTTTTGGGCATCGTTTCGTTAGGTAAAGAAGCCAATAGACCAAGTTAAGTTCAAAATTGCACGAAACGTGAAAAACTTGTCTATGCATAGAATTGAGCATTCCTAAGGCATCAAAATGGACCGTTATACTCTATTTAGTGTTCTTTGAAGTTTTAACTTGCTAGTTTAGCTTTTGGACAATCGTTTCGTTATGTAAAGAAGCCAATAGACCAAGTTAAGTTCAAAATTGCACGAAACGTGAAAAACTTGTCTATGCATAGAATTGAGCATTCCTAAGGCATCAAAATGGACCGTTATAATCTATTTAGTGTTCTTGGAAGTCTTAACTTGCTAGTTTAGCTTTTGGGCATCGTTTCGTTAGGTAAAGAAGCCAATAGACCAAGTTAAGTTCAAAATTGCACGAAACGTGAAAAACTTGTCTATGCATAGAATTGAGCATTCCTAAGGCATCAAAATGGACCGTTATACTCTATTTAGTGTTCTTTGAAGTCTTAACTTGCTAGTTTAGCTTTTGGACATCGTTTCGTTAGGTAAAGAAGCCAATAGACCAAGTTAAGTTCAAAATTGCACGAAACGTGAAAAACTTGTCTATGCATAGAATTGAGCATTCCTAAGGCATCAAAATGGACCGTTATACTCTATTTAGTGTTCTTTGAAGTCTTAACTTGCTAGTTTAGCTTTTGGGCATCGTTTCGTTAGGTAAAGAAGCCAATAGACCAAGTTAAGTTCAAAATTGCACGAAACGTGAAAAACTTGTCTATGCATAGAATTGAGCATTCCTAAGGCATCAAAATGGACCGTTATACTCTATTTAGTGTTCTTTGAAGTCTTAACTTGCTAGTTTAGCTTTTGGGCATCCTTTCGTTAGGTAAAGAAGCCAATAGACCAAGTTAAGTTCAAAATTGCACGAAACGTGAAAAACTTGTCTATGCATAGAATTGAGCATTCCTAAGACATCAAAATGGACCGTTATACTCTATTTAGTGTTCTTCGAAGTCTTAACTTGCTAGTTTAGCTTTTGGACAATCGTTTCGTTAGGTAAAGAAGCCAATAGACCAAGTTAAGTTGAAAATTGCACGAAACGTGAAAAACTTGTCTATGCATAGAATTGAGCATTCCTAAGGCATCAAAATGGACCGTTATACTCTATTTAGTGTTCTTCGAAGTCTTAACTTGCTAGTTTAGCTTTTGGACATCCTTTCGTTAGGTAAAGAAGCCAATAGACCAAGTGAAGTTCAAAATTGCACGAAACGTGAAAAACTTGTCTATGCATAGAATTGAGCATTCCTAAGGCATCAAAATGGACCGTTATACTCTATTTAGTGTTCTTTGAAGTCTTAACTTGCTAGTTTAGCTTTTGGACATCGTTTTGTTAGGTAAAAAAGCCAATAGACCATGTTAAGTTCAAATTGCACGAAACGTGAAAAACTTGTCTATGCATAGAATTGAGCATTCCTAAGGCATCAAAATGGACCGTTATACTCTATTTAGTGTTCTTCGAAGTCTTAACTTGCTAGTTTTGCTTTTGGACAATGTTTCGTTAGGTAAAGAAGCCAATAGACCAAGTTAAGTTCAAAATTGCACGAAACGTGAAAAACTTGTCTATGCATAGAATTGAGCATTCCTAAGGCATCGAAATGGACCGTTATACTCTATTAAGTGTTCTTTGAAGTCTTAACTTGCTAGTTTAGCTTTTGGACATCGTTTTGTTAGGTAAAGAAGCCAATAGGCCAAGTTAAGTTCAAATGTGCACAAAACGTAAAAAACTTGTCTATGCATAGAATTGAGCATTCCTAAGGCATCAAAATGGACCGTTATAATCTCTTTAGCGTTCTTCGAAGTCGTAACTTGCTAGTTTTGCTTTTGGACAATGTTTCGTTAGGTAAAGAAGCCAATAGACCAAGTTAAGTTCAAAATTGCACGAAACGTGAAAAACTTGTCTATGCATAGAATTGAGCATTCCTAAGGCATCGAAATGGACCGTTATACGCTATTAAGTGTTCTTTGATGTCTTAACTTGCTAGTTTAGCTTTTGGGCATCGTTTCGTTAGGTAAAGAAGCCAATAGACCAAGTTAAGTTCAAAATTGCACGAAACGTGAAAAACTTGTCTATGCATAGAATTGAGCATTCCTAAGGCATCAAAATGGACCGTTATACTCTATTTAGTGTTCTTTGAAGTCTTAACTTGCTAGTTTAGCTTTTGGACAACGTTTCGTTAGGTAAAGAAGCCAATAGACCAAGTGAAGTTCAAAATTGCACGAAACGTGAAAAACTTGTCTATGCATAGAATTGAGCATTCCTAAGGCATCAAAATGGACCGTTATAATCTCTTTAGTGTTCTTCGAAGTCTTAACTTGCTAGTTTTGCTTTTGGACAATGTTTCGTTAGGTAAAGAAGCCAATAGACCAAGTTAAGTTCAAAATTGCACGAAACGTGAAAAACTTGTCTATGCATAGAATTGAGCATTCCTAAGGCATCAAAATGGACCGTTATACTCTATTAGTGTTCTTTGAATGTCTTAAGTTGCTAGTTTAGCTTTTCGGCATCGTTTCGTTAGGCAAAGAAGCCAATAGACCAAGTTAAGTTCAAAATTGCACGAAACGTGAAAAACTTGTCTATGCATAGAATTGAGCATTCCTAAGGCATCAAAATGGACCGTTATACTCTATTTAGTGTTCTTTGAAGTCTTAACTTGCTAGTTTAGCTTTTGGACATCGTTTCGTTAGGTAAAGAAGCCAATAGACCAAGTGAAGTTCAAAATTGCACGAAACGTGAAAAACTTGTCTATGCATAGAATTGAGCATTCCTAAGGCATCAAAATGGACCGTTATACTCTATTTAGTGTTCTTTGAAGTCTTAACTTGCTAGTTTAGCTTTTGGGCATCGTTTCGTTAGGTAAAGAAGCCAATAGACCAAGTTAAGTTCAAAATTGCACGAAACGTGAAAAACTTGTCTATGCATAGAATTGAGCATTCCTAAGGCATCAAAATGGACCGTTATACTCTATTTAGTGTTCTTTGAAGTCTTAACTTGCTAGTTTAGCTTTTGGACATCGTTTCGTTAGGTAAAGAAGCCAATAGACCAAGTTAAGTTCAAATTGCACGAAACGTGAAAAACTTGTCTATGCATAGAATTGAGCATTCCTAAGGCATCAAAATGGACCGTTATAATCTATTTAGTGTTCTTCGAAGTCTTAACTTGCTAGTTTAGCTTTTGGACAATCGTTTCGTTAGGTAAAGAAGCCAATAGACCAAGTTAAGTTCAAAATTGCACGAAACGTGAAAAACTTGTCTATGCATAGAATTGAGCATTCCTAAGGCATCAAAATGGACCGTTATACTCTATTTAGTGTTCTTCGAAGTCTTAACTTGCTAGTTTAGCTTTTGGACATCGTTTCGTTAGGTAAAGAGGCCAATAGACCAAGTGAAGTTCAAAATTGCACGAAACGTGAAAAACTTGTCTATGCATAGAATTGAGCATTCCTAAGGCATCAAAATGGACCGTTATACTCTATTTAGTGTTCTTTGAAGTCTTAACTTGCTAGTTTAGCTTTTGGGCATCGTTTCGTTAGGTAAAGAAGCCAATAGACCAAGTTAAGTTCAAAATTGCACGAAACGTGAAAAACTTGTCTATGCATAGAATTGAGCATTCCTAAGGCATCAAAATGGACCGTTATAATCTCTTTAGTGTTCTTCGAAGTCTTAACTTGCTAGTTTTGCTTTTGGACAATGTTTCGTTAGGTAAAGAAGCCAATAGACCAAGTTAAGTTCAAAATTGCACGAAACGTGAAAAACTTGTCTATGCATAGAATTGAGCATTCCTAAGGCATCGAAATGGACCGTTATACGCTATTAAGTGTTCTTTGATGTCTTAAGTTGCTAGTTTAGCTTTTCGGCATCGTTTCGTTAGGCAAAGAAGCCAATAGACCAAGTTAAGTTCAAAATTGCACGAAACGTGAAAAACTTGTCTATGCATAGAATTGAGCATTCCTAAGGCATCAAAATGGACCGTTATACTCTATTTAGTGTTCTTTGAAGTCTTAACTTGCTAGTTTAGCTTTTGGACAACGTTTCGTTAGGTAAAGAAGCCAATAGACCAAGTGAAGTTCAAAATTGCACGAAACGTGAAAAACTTGTCTATGCATAGAATTGAGCATTCCTAGGGAATCAAAATGGACCGTTATAATCTATTTAGTGTTCTTGGAAGTCTTAACTTGCTAGTTTAGCTTTTGGGCATCGTTTCGTTAGGTAAAGAAGCCAATAGACCAAGTTAAGTTCAAAATTGCACGAAACGTGAAAAACTTGTCTATGCATAGAATTGAGCATTCCTAAGGCATCAAAATGGACCGTTATACTCTATTTAGTGTTCTTTGAAGTCTTAACTTGCTAGTTTAGCTTTTGGACATCGTTTCGTTAGGTAAAGAAGCCAATAGACCAAGTTAAGTTCAAAATTGCACGAAACGTGAAAAACTTGTCTATGCATAGAATTGAGCATTCCTAAGGCATCAAAATGGACCGTTATACTCTATTTAGTGTTCTTTGAAGTCTTAACTTGCTAGTTTAGCTTTTGGACATCGTTTCGTTAGGTAAAGAAGCCAATAGACCAAGTTAAGTTCAAAATTGCACGAAACGTGAAAAACTTGTCTATGCATAGAATTGAGCATTCCTAAGGCATCAAAATGGACCGTTATACGCTATTAAGTGTTCTTTGATGTCTTAACTTGCTAGTTTAGCCTTTGGGCATCGTTTCGTTAGGCAAAGAAGCCAATAGACCAAGTTAAGTTCAAAATTGCACGAAACGTGAAAAACTTGTCAATGCATAGAATTGAGCATTCCTAAGGCATCAAAATGGGCCGTTATAGTCTATTTAGTGTTCTTTGAAGTCTTAACTTGCTAGTTTAGCTTTTGGACATCGTTTTGTTAGGTAAAGAAGCCAATAGACCAAGTTAAGTTCAAAATTGCACGAAACGTGAAAAACTTGTCTATGCATAGAATTGAGCATTCCTAAGGCATCAAAATGGACCGTTATACTCTATTTAGTGTTCTTTAAAGTCTTAACTTGCTAGTTTAGCTTTTGGACATCGTTTCGTTAGGTAAAGAAGCCAATAGACCAAGTTAAGTTCAAAATTGCACGAAACGTGAAAAACTTGTCTATGCATAGAATTGAGCATTCCTAAGGCATCAAAATGGACCGTTATACTCTATTTAGTGTTCTTTGAAGTCTTAACTTGCTAGTTTAGCTTTTGGAACATCGTTTCGTTAGGTAAAGAAGCCAATAGACCAAGTTAAGTTCAAAATTGCACGAAACGTGAAAAACTTGTCTATGCATAGAATTGAGCATTCCTAAGGCATCAAAATGGACCGTTATACTCTATTTAGTGTTCTTCGAAGTCTTAACTTGCTAGTTTTGCTTTTGGACAATGTTTCGTTAGGTAAAGAAGCCAATAGACCAAGTTAAGTTCAAAATTGCACGAAACGTGAAAAACTTGTCTATGCATAGAATTGAGCGTTCCTAAGGCATCAAAATGGACCGTTATACTCTATTTAGTGTTCTTTGAAGTCTTAACTTGCTAGTTTAGCTTTTGGACATCGTTTTGTTAGGTAAAGAAGCCAATAGACCAAGTTAAGTTCAAAATTGCACGAAACGTGAAAAACTTGTCTATGCATAGAATTGAGCATTCCTAAGGCATCAAAATGGACCGTTATACTCTATTTAGTGTTCTTTGAAGTCTTAACTTGCTAGTTTAGCTTTTGGACATCGTTTTGTTAGGTAAAGAAGCCAATAGACCAAGTTAAGTTCAAAATGTGCACGAAACGTGAAAAACTTGTCTATGCATAGAATTGAGCATTCCTAAGGCATCAAAATGGACCGTTATAATCTCTTTAGTGTTCTTCGAAGTCTTAACTTGCTAGTTTCGCTTTTGGACAATGTTTCGTTAGGGAAAGAAGCCAATAGACCAAGTTAAGTTCAAAATTGCACGAAACGTGAAAAACTTGTCTATGCATAGAATTGAGCATTCCTAAGGCATCAAAATGGACCGTTATAATCTCTTTAGTGTTCTTAGAAGCCTTAATTTGCTAGTTTAGCTTTTGGACAGCGTTCTGTTAGGTAAAGAAGCCAATAGACCAAGTTAAGTTCAAAATTGCACGAAACAGTGAAAAACTTGTCTATGCATAGAATTGAGCATTCCTAAGGCATCAAAATGGACCCTTATAGTCTATTTAGTGTTCTTAGAAGTCATAACTTGCTAGTTTAGCTTTTGGACAACGTTTCGTTAGATAAAGAAGCCAAAAGACCAAGTTAAGTTCACAATTGCACGAAATATGAAAAACTTGTCTATGCATACAATTGAGCATTCCTAAGGCATCAAAATGGACCGTTATAATCTATTTAGTGTTCTTCGAAGTCTTAACTTGCTAGTTTAGCTTTTGGGCATCGTTTCGTTAGGTAAAGAAGCCAATAGACCAAGTTAAGTTCAAAATTGCACGAAACGTGAAAAACTTGTCTATGCATAGAATTGAGCATTCCTAAGGCATCAAAATGGACCGTTATACTCTATTTAGTGTTCTTAGAAGTCATAACTTGCTAGTTTAGCTTTTGGACAACGTTTCGTTAGGTAAAGAAGCCAATAGACTAAGTGAAGTTAAAAATTGCACGAAACGTGAAAAACTTGTCTATGCATGGAATTGAGCATTCCTAAGGAATCAAAATGGACCGTTATAATCTATTTAGTGTTCTTGGAAGTCTTAACTTGCTAGTTTAGCTTTTGGGCATCGTTTCGTTAGGTAAAGAAGCCAATAGACCAAGTGAAGTTCAAAATTGCACGAAACGTGAAAAACTTGTCTATGCATAGAATTGAGCATTCCTAAGGCATCAAAATGGACCGTTATACTCTATTTAGTGTTCTTCGAAGTCTTAACTTGCTAGTTTAGCTTTTGGACATCGTTTGGTTAGGCAAAGAAGCCAATAGACCAAGTTAAGTTCAAAATTGCACGAAACGTGAAAAACTTGTCTATGCATAGAATTGAGCATTCCTAAGGCATCAAAATGGACCGTTATAATCTATTTAGTGTTCTTGGAAGTCTTAACTTGCTAGTTTAGCTTTTGGGCATCGTTTCGTTAGGTAAAGAAGCCAATAGACCAAGTTAAGTTCAAAATTGCATGAAACGTGAAAAACTTGTCTATGCATAGAATTGAGCATTCCTAAGGCATCAAAATGGACCGTTATACTCTATTTAGTGTTCTTCGAAGTCTTAACTTGTTAGTTTAGCTTTTGGACATCGTTTCATTAGGTAAAGATGCCAATAGACCAAGTGAAGTTCAAAATTGCACGAAACGTGAAAAACTTGTCTATGCATAGAATTGAGCATTCCTAAGGCATCAAAATGGACCGTAATACTCTATTTAGTGTTCTTCGAAGTCTTAACTTGTTAGTTTAGCTTTTGGACATCGTTTCGTTAGGTAAAGAGGCCAATAGACCAAGTGAAGTTCAAAATTGCACGAAACGTGAAAAACTTGTCTATGCATAGAATTGAGCATTCCTAAGGCATCAAAATGGACCGTTATACTCTATTTAGTGTTCTTGGATGTCTTAACTTGCTAGTTTAGCTTTTGGACATCGTTTTGTTAGGTAAAGAAGCCAATAGACCAACTTAAGTTCAAAATTGCACGAAACGTGAAAAACTTGTCTATGCATAGAATTGAGCGTTCCTAAGGCATCAAAATGGACCGTTATACTCTATTTAGTGTTCTTCGAAGTCGTAACTTGCTAGTTTTGCTTTTGGACAATGTTTCGTTAGGTAAAGAAGCCAATAGACCAAGTTAAGTTCAAAATTACACGAAACGTGAAAAACTTGTCTATGCATAGAATTGAGCATTCCTAAGGCATCAAAATGGACCGTTATACTCTATTTAGTGTTCTTTGAAGTCTTAACTTGCTAGTTTAGCTTTTGGACATCGTTTTGTTAGGTAAAGAAGCCAATAGACCAAGTTAAGTTCAAATGTGCACAAAACGTAAAAAACTTGTCTATGCATAGAATTGAGCATTCCTAAGGCATCAAAATGGACCGTTATAATCTCTTTGGTGTTCTTCGAAGTCGTAACTTGCTAGTTTTGCTTTTGGACAATGTTTCCTTAGGTTAAGAAGCCAATAGACCAAGTTAAGTTCAAAATTGCACGAAACGTGAAAAACTTGTCTATGCATAGAATTGAGCATTCCTAAGGCATCAAAATGGACCGTTATTATCTATTTAGTGTTCTTCGAAGTCTTAACTTGCTAGTTTTGCTTTTGGACATCGTTTCGTTAGTTAAAGAGGCCAATAGACCAAGTGAAGTTCAAAATTGCACGAAACGTGAAAAACTTGTCTATGCATAGAATTGAGCGTTCCTAAGGCATCAAAATGGACCGTTATACTATATTTAGTGTTCTTTGAAGTCTTAACTTGCTAGTTTAGCTTTTGGACATCGTTTTGTTAAGTAAAGAAGCCAATAGACCAAGTTAAGTTCAAATGTGCACAAAACGTCAAAAACTTGTCTATGCATAGAATTGAGCATTCCTAAGGCATCAAAATGGACCGTTATAATCTCTTTAGTGTTCTTCGAAGTCGTAACTTGCTAGTTTTGCTTTTGGACAATGTTTCGTTAGGTAAAGAAGCCAATAGACCAAGTTAAGTTCAAAATTGCACCAAACGTGAAAAACTTGTCTATGCAAAGAATTGAGAAATTCTAAGGCATCAAAATGGACTGTTATAATCTCTTTAGTGTTCTTAGAAGCCTGCACTTGCTAGTTTAGCTTTTGGACAGCGTTCTGTTAGGTAAAGAAGCCAATAGACGAAGTTAAGATCAAAATGGCACGAAACATGAAAAACTTGTCTATGCATAGAATTGAGCATTCCTAAGGCATCAAAATGGACCGTTATAGTCTATTTAGTGTTCTTTGAAGTCATAACTTTCTAGTTTAGCTTTTGGACAACGTTTCGTTAGGTAAAGAAGCCAATAGACCAAGTTAAGTTCACAATTGCACGAAATGTGAAAAACTTGTCTATGCGTAGAATTGAGCATTCCTAAGGCATCAAAATGGACCGTTATACTCTATTTAGTGTTCTTTGAAGTTTTAACTTGCTAGTTTAGCTTTTGGACATCGTTTCGTTATGTAAAGAAGCCAATAGACCAAGCTAAGTTCAAAATTGCACGAAACGTGAAAAACTTGTCTATGCATAGAATTGAGCATTCCTAAGGCATCAAAATGGACCGTTATACTCTATTTGGTGTTCTTTAAAGTCTTAACTTGCTAGTTTAGCTTTTGGACATCGTTTGGTTAGGCAAAGAAGCCAATAGACCAAGTTATGTTCAAAATTGCACGAAACGTGAAAAACTTGTCTATGCATAGAATTGAGCATTCCTAAGGCATCAAAATGGACCGTTATACTCTATTTGGTGTTCTTTGAAGTCTTAACTTGCTAGTTTAGCTTTTGGACATCGTTTGGTTAGGCAAAGAAGCCAATAGACCAAGTTAAGTTCAAAATTGCACGAAACGTGAAAAACTTGTCTATGCATAGAATTGAGCATTCCTAAGGCATCAAAATGAACCGTTATACGCTATTAAGTGTTCTTTGATGTCTTAACTTGCTAGTTTAGCTTTTGGGCATCGTTTCGTTATGTAAAGAAGCCAATAGACCAAGTTAAGTTCACAATTGCATGAAATGTGAAAAACTTGTCTATGCATAGAATTGAGCATTCCTAAGGCATCAAAATGGACCGTTATACTCTATTTAGTGTTCTTAGAAGTCCTAACTTGCTAGTTTAGCTTTTGGACAACGTTTCGTTAGGAAAAGAAGCCAATAGACCAAGTTAAGTTCACAATTGCACGAAAGGTAAAAAACCTGTCTATGCATAGAATTGAGCATTCCTAAGGCATCAAAATGGACCGTTATAATCTATTTAGTGTTCTTCGAAGTTTTAACTTGCTAGTTTAGCTTTTGGGCATCGTTTCGTTAGGTAAAGAAGCCAATAGACCAAGTTAAGTTCAAAATTGCACGAAACGTGAAAAACTTGTCTATGCATAGAATTGAGCATTCCTAAGGAATCAAAATGGACCGTTATAATCTATTTAGTGTTCTTGGAAGTCTTAACTTGCTAGTTTAGCTTTTGGGCATCGTTTCGTTAGGTAAAGAAGCCAATAGACCAAGTTAAGTTCAAAATTGCACGAAACGTGAAAAACTTATCTATGCATAGAATTGAGCATTCCTATGGCATCAAAATGGACCGTTATAATCTCTTTAGTGTTCTTCGAAGTCGTAACTTGCTAGTTTTGCTTTTGGACAATGTTTCGTTAGGTAAAGAAGCCAATAGACCAAGTTAAGTTCAAAATTGCACGTAACGTGAAAAACTTGTCTATGCAAAGAATTGAGCAATTCTAAGGCATCAAAATGGACCGTTATAATCTCTTTAGTGTTCTTAGAAGCCTTAATTTGCTAGTTTAGCTTTTGGACAGTGTTCTGTTAGTTAAAGAAGCCAATAGACCAAGTTAAGTTCAAAATGGCACGAAACATGAAAAACTTGTCTATGCATAGAATTGAGCATTCCTAAGGCATCAAAATGGACCGTTATAGTCTATTTAGTGTTCTTAGAAGTCATAACTTACTAGTTTAGCTTTTGGACAACGTTTCGTTAGGTAAAGAAGCCAATAGACCAAGTTAAGTTCACAATTGCACGAAAGGTCAAAAACCTGTCTATGCATAGAATTGAGCATTCCTAAGGCATCAAAATGGACCGTTATAATCTATTTAGTGTTCTTCGAAGTCTTAACTTGCTAGTTTAGCTTTTGGGCATCGTTTCGTTAGGCAAAGAAGCCAATAGACCAAGTGAAGTTCAAAATTGCACGAAACGTGAAAAACTTGTCTATGCATAGAATTGAGCGTTCCTAAGGCATCAAAATGGACCGTTATACTATATTTAGTGTTCTTTGAAGTCTTAACTTGCTAGTTTAGCTTTTGGACATCGTTTTGTTAAGTAAAGAAGCCAATAGACCAAGTTAAGTTCAAATGTGCACGAAACGTGAAAAACTTGTCTATGCGTAGAATTGAGCATTCCTAAGGCATCAAAATGGACCGTTATACTATATTTAGATTTCTTTGAAGTCTTAACTTGCTAGTTTAGCTTTTGGACATCATTTCGTTATGTAAAGAAGCCAATAGACCAAGTTAAGTTCAAAATTGCACGAAACGTGAAAAACTTGTCTATGCATAGAATTGAGCATTCCTAAGGCATCAAAATGGACCGTTATACTCTATTTAGTGTTCTTAGAAGTCATAACTTGCTAGTTTTGCTTTTGGACAACGTTTCGTTAGGTAAAGAAGCCAATAGACCAAGTGAAGTTCAAAATTGCACGAAACGTGAAAAACTTGTCTATGCATAGAATTGAGCATTCCTAAGGAATCAAAATGGACCGTTATAATCTATTTAGTGTTCTTGGAAGTCTTAACTTGCTAGTTTAGCTTTTAGGCATCGTTTCGTTAGGTAAAGAAGCCAATAGACCAAGTTAAGTTCAAAATTGCACGAAACGTGAAAAACTTGTCTATGCATAGAATTGAGCATTCCTAAGGCATCAAAATGGACCGTTATACTATATTTAGTGTTCTTTGAAGTCTTAACTTGCTATTTTAGCTTTTGGACATCGTTTCGTTATGTAAAGAAGCCAATAGACCAAGTTAAGTTCAAAATTGCACGAAACGTTAAAAACTTGTCTATGCATAGAATTGAGCATTCCTAAGGCATCAAAATCGACCGTTATACTCTATTTAGTGTTCTTTGAAGTCTTAACTTGCTAGTTTAGCTTTTGGACATCTTTTGGTTAGGCAAAGAAGCCAATAGACCAAGTTAAGTTCAAAATTGCACGAAACGTGAAAAACTTGTCTATGCATAGAATTGAGCATTCCTTATGCATCAAAATGGACCGTTATAATCTCTTTAGTGTTCTTCGAAGTCGTAACTTGCTAGTTTTGCTTTTGGACAATGTTTCGTTAGGTAAAGAAGCCAATAGACCAAGTTAAGTTCAAAATTGCACGTAACGTGGAAAACTTGTCTATGCAAAGAATTGAGCAATTCTAAGGCATCAAAATGGACCGTTATAATCTCTTTAGTGTTCTTCGAATTCGTAACTTGCTAGTTTTCCTTTTGGACAATGTTTCGTTAGGCAAAGAAGCCAATAGACCAAGTTAAGTTCAAAATTGCACGAAACGTGAAAAACTTGTCTATGCAAAGAATTGAGCAATTCTAAGGCATCAAAATGGACCGTTATAATCTCTTTAGTGTTCTTCGAAGCCTTAATTTGCTAGTTTAGCTTTTGGACAGCGTTTCGTTAGGTAAAGAAGCCAATAGACCAAGTTAAGTTCAAAATGGCACGAAACATGAAAAACTTGTATATGCATAGAATTGAGCATTCCTAAGGCATCAAAATGGACCGTTATAGTCTATTTAGTGTTCTTAGAAGTCGTAACTTGCTAGTTTTGCTTTTGGACAACGTTTCGTTAGGTAAAGAAGCCAAAATACCAAGTTAAGTTCACAATTGCACGAAATGTGAAAAACTTGTCTATGCATAGTATTGAGCATTCCTAAGGCATGAAAATGGACCGTTATACTCTATTTAGTGTTCTTAGAAGTCATAACTTGCTAGTTTAGCTTTTGGACAACGTTTCGTTAGGTAAAGAAGCCAATAGACCAAGTGAAGTTCAAAATTGCACGAAACGTGAAAAACTTGTCTATGCATAGAATTGAGCATTCCTAAGGAATCAAAATGGACCGTTATAATCTATTTAGTGTTCTTGGAAGTCTTAACTTGCTAGTTTTGCTTTTGGACAATGTTTCGTTAGGTAAAGAAGCCAATAGACCAAGTTAAGTTCAAAATTGCACGAAACGTGAAAAACTTGTCTATGCATAGAATTGAGCATTCCTAAGGAATCAAAATGGACCGTTATAATCTATTTAGTGTTCTTGGAAGTCTTAACTTGCTAGTTTTGCTTTTGGACAATGTTTCGTTAGGTAAAGAAGCCAATAGCCCAAGTTAAGTTCAAAATTGCACGAAATGTGAAAAACTTATCTATGCATAGAATTGAGCATTCCTAAGGCATCAAAATGGACCATTATACTCTATTTAGTGTTCTTAGAAGTCATAACTTGCTAGTTTTGCTTTTGGACAACGTTTCGTTAGGTAAAGAAGCCAATAGACCAAGTTAAGTTCAAAATGGCACGAAACGTGAAAAACTTGTCTATGCATAGAATTGAGCATTCCTAAGGAATCAAAATGGACCGTTATAATCTACTTAGTGTTCTTGGAAGTCTTAACTTGCTAGTTTAGCTTTTGGACATCGTTTCGTTAGGTAAAGAAGCCAATAGACCAAGTTAAGTTCAAAATTGCACGAAAGGTGAAAAACTTGTCTATGCATAGAATTGAGCATTCCTAAGGCATCAAAATGGACCGTTATACTATATTTAGTGTTCTTTGAAGTCTTAACTTGCTAGTTTAGCTTTTGGACATCGTTTCGTTATGTAAAGAAGCCAATAGACCAAGTTAAGTTCAAAATTGCACGAAACGTGAAAAACTTGTCTATGCATTGAATTGAGCATTCCTAATGCATCAAAATGGACCGTTATACTATATTTAGTTTTCTTTGAAGTCTTAACTTGCTAGTTTAGCTTTTGGACATCATTTCGTTATGTAAAGAAGCCAATAGACCAAGTTAAGTTCAAAATTGCACGAAACGTGAAAAACTTGTCTATGCATAGAATTGAGCATTCCTAAGGCATCAAAATGGACCGTTATACTCTATTTAGTGTTCTTAGAAGTCATAACTTGCTAGTTTTGCTTTTGGACAACGTTTCGTTAGGTAAAGAAGCCAATAGACCAAGTGAAGTTCAAAATTGCACGAAACGTGAAAAACTTGTCTATGCATAGAATTGAGCATTCCTAGGGAATCAAAATGGACCGTTATAATCTATTTAGTGTTCTTGGAAGTCTTAACTTGCTAGTTTAGCTTTTAGGCATCGTTTCGTTAGGTAAAGAAGCCAATAGACCAAGTTAAGTTCAAAATTGCACGAAACGTGAAAAACTTGTCTATGCATAGAATTGAGCATTCCTAAGGCATCAAAATGGACCGTTATACTATATTTAGTGTTCTTTGAAGTCTTAACTTGCTAGTTTAGCTTTTGGACATCGTTTCGTTATGTAAAGAAGCCAATAGACCAAGTTAAGTTCAAAATTGCACGAAACGTGAAAAACTTGTCTATGCATAGAAATGAGCATTCCTAAGGCATCAAAATGGACCGTTATACTCTATTTAGTGTTCTTAGAAGTCATAACTTGCTAGTTTTGCTTTTGGACAACGTTTCGTTAGGTAAAGAAGCCAATAGACCAAGTGAAGTTTAAAATTGCACGTAACGTGAAAAACCTGTCTATGCATAGAATTGAGCATTCCTAAGGAATCAAAATGGACCGTTATAATCTATTTAGTGTTCTTGGAAGTCTTAACTTGCTAGTTTAGCTTTTGGGCATCGTTTCGTTAGGTAAAGAAGCCAATAGACCAAGTTAAGTTCAAAAGTTGCACGAAACGTGAAAAACTTGTCTATGCATAGAATTGAGCATTCCTAAGGCATCAAAATGGACCGTTATACTATATTTAGTGTTCTTTGAAGTCTTAACTTGCTAGTTTAGCTTTTGGACATCGTTTCGTTATGTAAAGAAGCCAATAGACCAAGTTAAGTTCAAAATTGCACGAAACGTGAAAAACTTGTCTATGCATAGAATTGAGCATTCCTAAGGCATCAAAATGGACCGTTATACTCGATTTAGTGTTCTTTGAAGTCTTAACTTGCTAGTTTAGCTTTTGGACATCGTTTGGTTAGGCAAAGAAGCCAATAGACCAAGTTAAGTTCAAAATTGCACGAAACGTGAAAAACTTGTCTATGCATAGAATTGAGCATTCCTAAGGCATCAAAATGGACCGTTATAGTCTATTTAGTGTTCTTAGAAGTCGTAACTTGCTAGTTTTGCTTTTGGACAACGTTTCGTTAGGTAAAGAAGCCAAAATACCAAGTTAAGTTCACAATTGCACGAAATGTGAAAAACTTGTCTATGCATAGTATTGAGCATTCCTAAGGCATGAAAATGGACCGTTATACTCTATTTAGTGTTCTTAGAAGTCATAACTTGCTAGTTTAGCTTTTGGACAACGTTTCGTTAGGTAAAGAAGCCAATAGACCAAGTGAAGTTCAAAATTGCACGAAACGTGAAAAACTTGTCTATGCATAGAATTGAGCATTCCTAAGGAATCAAAATGGACCGTTATAATCTATTTAGTGTTCTTGGAAGTCTTAACTTGCTAGTTTTGCTTTTGGACAATGTTTCGTTAGGTAAAGAAGCCAATAGACCAAGTTAAGTTCAAAATTGCACGAAACGTGAAAAACTTGTCTATGCATAGAATTGAGCATTCCTAAGGAATCAAAATGGACCGTTATAATCTATTTAGTGTTCTTGGAAGTCTTAACTTGCTGATTTTGCTTTTGGACAATGTTTCGTTAGGTAAAGAAGCCAATAGCCCAAGTTAAGTTCAAAATTGCACGAAATGTGAAAAACTTATCTATGCATAGAATTGAGCATTCCTAAGGCATCAAAATGGACCGTTATACTCTATTTAGTGTTCTTAGAAGTCATAACTAGCTAGTTTTTCTTTTGGACAACGTTTCGTTAGGTAAAGAAGCCAATAGACCAAGTTAAGTTCAAAATGGCACGAAACGTGAAAAACTTGTCTATGCATAGAATTGAGCATTCCTAAGGAATCAAAATGGACCGTTATAATCTATTTAGTGTTCTTGGAAGTCTTAACTTGCTAGTTTAGCTTTTGGACATCGTTTCGTTAGGTAAAGAAGCCAATAGACCAAGTTAAGTTCAAAATTGCACGAAAGGTGAAAAACTTGTCTATGCATAGAATTGAGCATTCCTAAGGCATCAAAATGGACCGTTATACTATATTTAGTGTTCTTTGAAGTCTTAACTTGCTAGTTTAGCTTTTGGACATCGTTTCGTTATGTAAAGAAGCCAATAGACCAAGTTAAGTTCAAAATTGCACGAAACGTGAAAAACTTGTCTATGCATAGAATTGAGCATTCCTAAGGCATCAAAATGGACCGTTATACTATATTTAGTTTTCTTTGAAGTCTTAACTTGCTAGTTTAGCTTTTGGACATCATTTCGTTATGTAAAGAAGCCAATAGACCAAGTTAAGTTCAAAATTGCACGAAACGTGAAAAACTTGTCTATGCATAGAATTGAGCATTCCTAAGGCATCAAAATGGACCGTTATACTCTATTTAGTGTTCTTAGAAGTCATAACTTGCTAGTTTTGCTTTTGGACAACGTTTCGTTAGGTAAAGAAGCCAATAGACCAAGTGAAGTTCAAAATTGCACGAAACGTGAAAAACTTGTCTATGCATAGAATTGAGCATTCCTAAGGAATCAAAATGGACCGTTATAATCTATTTAGTGTTCTTGGAAGTCTTAACTTGCTAGTTTAGCTTTTAGGCATCGTTTCGTTAGGTAAAGAAGCCAATAGACCAAGTTAAGTTCAAAATTGCACGAAACGTGAAAAACTTGTCTATGCATAGAATTGAGCATTCCTAAGGCATCAAAATGGACCGTTATACTATATTTAGTGTTCTTTGAAGTCTTAACTTGCTAGTTTAGCTTTTGGACATCGTTTCGTTATGTAAAGAAGCCAATAGACCAAGTTAAGTTCAAAATTGCACGAAACGTGAAAAACTTGTCTATGCATAGAATTGAGCATTCCTAAGGCATCAAAATGGACCGTTATACTCTATTTAGTGTTCTTAGAAGTCATAACTTGCTAGTTTTGCTTTTGGACAACGTTTCGTTAGGTAAAGAAGCCAATAGACCAAGTGAAGTTCAAAATTGTACGAAACGTGAAAAACTTGTCTATGCATAGAATTGAGCATTCCTAAGGAATCAAAATGGACCGTTATAATCTATTTAGTGTTCTTGGAAGTCTTAACTTGCTAGTTTAGCTTTTGGGCATCGTTTCGTTAGGTAAAGAAGCCAATAGACAAAGTTAAGTTCAAAAGTTGCACGAAACGTGAAAAACTTGTCTATGCATAGAATTGAGCATTCCTAAGGCATCAAAATGGACCGTTATACTATATTTAGTGTTCTTTGAAGTCTTAACTTGCTAGTTTAGCTTTTGGACATCGTTTCGTTATGTAAAGAAGCCAATAGACCAAGTTAAGTTCAAAATTGCACGAAACGTGAAAAACTTGTCTATGCATAGAATTGAGCATTCCTAAGGCATCAAAATGGACCGTTATACTCTATTTAGTGTTCTTTGAAGTCTTAACTTGCTAGTTTAGCTTTTGGACATCGTTTGGTTAGGCAAAGAAGCCAATAGACCAAGTTAAGTTCAAAATTGCACGAAACGTGAAAAACTTGTCTATGCATAGAATTGAGCATTCCTAAGGCATCAAAATGGACCGTTATACTCTATTTAGTGTTCTTTGAAGTCTTAACTTGCTAGTTTAGCTTTTGAGCATCGTTTCGTTAGGAAAAGAAGCCAATAGACCAAGTTAAGTTCAAAATTTTACGAAACGTGAAAAACTTGTCTATGCAAAGAATTGAGCAATTCTAAGGCATCAAAATGGACCGTTATAATCTCTTTAGTGTTCTTAGAAGCCTTAATTTGCTAGTTTAGCTTTTGGACAGCGTTCTGTTAGGTAAAGAAGCCTATAGACCAAGTTAAGTTCAAAATGGCACGAAACATGAAAAACTTGTCTATGCATAGAATTGAGCATTCCTAAGGCATCAAAATGGACCTTTATAGTCTATTTAGTGTTCTTAGAAGTCATAACTTGCTAGTTTAGCTTTTGGACAATGTTTCGTTAGGTAAAGAAGCCAAAAGACCAAGTTAAGTTCACAATTGCACGAAATGTGAAAAACTTGTCTATGCATAGAATTGAGCATTCCTAAGGCATCAAAATGTACCATTATAATCTATTTAGTGTTCTTCGAAGTCTTAACTTGCTAGTCTAGCTTTTGGGCATCGTTTCGTTAGGTAAAGAAGCCAATGGACTAAGTGAAGTTCAAAATTGCACGAAACGTGAAAAACTTGTCTATGCATAGAATTGAGCATTCCTAAGGAATCAAAATGGACCGTTATAATCTATTTAGTGTTCTTGGAAGTCTTAACTTGCTAGTTTAGCTTTTGGGCATCGTTTCGTTAGGTAAGGAAGCCAATAGACCAGGTTAAGTTCAAAATTGCACGAAACGTGAAAAACTTGTCTATGCATAGAATTGAGCATTCCTAAGGCATCAAAATGGACCGTTATACTCTATTTAGTGTTCTTCGAAGTCTTAACTTGTTAGTTTAGCTTTTGGACATCGTTTCATTAGGTAAAGATGCCAATAGACTAAGTGAAGTTCAAAATTGCACGAAACGTGAAAAACTTGTCTATGCATAGAATTGAGCATTCCTAAGGCATCAAAATGGACCGTAATACTCTATTTAGTGTTCTTCGAAGTCTTAACTTGTTAGTTTAGCTTTTGGACATCGTTTCGTTAGGTAAAGAGGCCAATAGACCAAGTGAAGTTCAAAATTGCACGAAACGTGAAAAACTTGTCTATGCATAGAATTGAGCATTCCTAAGGCATCAAAATGGACCGTTATACTCTATTTAGTGTTCTTGGATGTCTTAACTTGCTAGTTTAGCTTTTGGACATCGTTTTGTTAGGTAAAGAAGCCAATAGACCAACTTAAGTTCAAAATTGCACGAAACGTGAAAAACTTGTCTATGCATAGAATTGAGCGTTCCTAAGGCATCAAAATGGACCGTTATACTCTATTTAGTATTCTTTGAAGTCTTAACTTGCTAGTTTAGCTTTTGTACATCGTTTTGGTAGGTAAAGAAGCCAATAGACCAAGTTAAGTTCAAAATTGCATGAAACGTGAAAAACGTGTCTATGCATAGAATTGAGCATTCCTATGGCATCAAAATGGACCGTTATAATCTCTTTAGTGTTCTTCGAAGTCGTAACTTGCTAGTTTTGCTTTTGGACAATGTTTCGTTAAGTAAAGAAGCCAATAGACCAAGTTAAGTTCAAAATTGCACGAAACGTGAAAAACTTGTCTATGCAAAGAATTGAGCTATTCTAAGGCATCAAAATGGACCATTATAATCTCTTTAGTGTTCTTAGAAGCCTTAATTTGCTAGTTTAGCTTTTGGACAGCGTTCTGTTAAGTAAAGAAGCCAATAGACCAAGTTATGTTCAAAATGGCACGAAACATGAAAAACTTGTCTATGCATAGAATTGAGCATTCCTAAGGCATCAAAATGGACCGTTATAGTCTATTTAGTGTTCTTAGAAGTCTTAACTTGCTAGTTTAGCTTTTGGACAACGTTTCGTTAGGTAAAGAAGCCAATAGACCAAGTTAAGTTCACAATTGCACGAAAGGTAAAAAACCTGTCTATGCATAGAATTGAGCATTCCTAAGGCATCAAAATGGACCGTTATACTCTATTTAGTGTTCTTGGAAGTCTTAACTTGCTAGTTTAGCTTTTGTACATCGTTTTGGTAGGTAAAGAAGCCAATAGACCAAGTTAAGTTCAAAATTGCACGAAACGTGAAAAACTTGTCTATGCGAAGAATTGAGCAATTCTAAGGCATCAGAATGGACCGTTATAATCTCTTTAGTGTTCTTCGAAGCCTTAATTTGCTAGTTTAGCTTTTGGACAGCGTTTCGTTAGGTAAAGAAGCCAATAGACCAAGTTAAGTTCAAAATGGCACGAAACATGAAAAACTTGTATATGCATAGAATTGAGCATTCCTAAGGCATCAAAATGGACCGTTATGGTCTATTTAGTGTTCTTAGAAGTCGTAACTTGCTAGTTTTGCTTTTGGACAACGTTTCGTTAGGTAAAGAAGCCAAAATACCAAGTTAAGTTCACAAGTGCACGAAATGTGAAAAACTTGTCTATGCATAGCATTGAGCATTCCTAAGGCATCAAAATGGACCGTTATACTCTATTTAGTGTTCTTAGAAGTCATAACTTGCTAGTTTAGCTTTTGGACAACGTTTCGTTAGGTAAAGAAGCCAATAGACCAAGTGAAGTTCAAAATTGCACGAAACGTGAAAAACTTGTCTATGCATAGAATTGAGCATTCCTAAGGAATCAAAATGGACCGTTATAATCTATTTAGTGTTCTTGGAAGTCTTAACTTGCTAGTTTTGCTTTTGGACAATGTTTCGTTAGGTAAAGAAGCCAATAGCCCAAGTTAAGTTCAAAATTGCACGAAATGTGAAAAACTTATCTATGCATAGAATTGAGCATTCCTAAGGCATCAAAATGGACCGTTATACTCTATTTAGTGTTCTTAGAAGTCATAACTAGCTAGTTTTTCTTTTGGACAACGTTTCGTTAGGTAAAGAAGCCAATAGACCAAGTTAAGTTCAAAATGGCACGAAACGTGAAAAACTTGTCTATGCATAGAATTGAGCATTCCTAAGGAATCAAAATGGACCGTTATAATCTATTTAGTGTTCTTGGAAGTCTTAACTTGCTAGTTTAGCTTTTGGACATCGTTTCGTTAGGTAAAGAAGCCAATAGACCAAGTTAAGTTCAAAATTGCACGAAAGGTGAAAAACTTGTCTATGCATAGAATTGAGCATTCCTAAGGCATCAAAATGGACCGTTATACTATATTTAGTGTTCTTTGAAGTCTTAACTTGCTAGTTTAGCTTTTGGACATCGTTTCGTTATGTAAAGAAGCCAATAGACCAAGTTAAGTTCAAAATTGCACGAAACGTGAAAAACTTGTCTATGCATAGAATTGAGCATTCCTAAGGCATCAAAATGGACCGTTATACTATATTTAGTTTTCTTTCAAGTCTTAACTTGCTAGTTTAGCTTTTGGACATCATTTCGTTATGTAAAGAAGCCAATAGACCAAGTTAAGTTCAAAATTGCACGAAACGTGAAAAACTTGTCTATGCATAGAATTGAGCATTCCTAAGGCATCAAAATGGACCGTTATACTCTATTTAGTGTTCTTAGAAGTCATAACTTGCTAGTTTTGCTTTTGGACAACGTTTCGTTAGGTAAAGAAGCCAATAGACCAAGTGAAGTTCAAAATTGCACGAAACGTGAAAAACTTGTCTATGCATAGAATTGAGCATTCCTAAGGAATCAAAATGGACCGTTATAATCTATTTAGTGTTCTTGGAAGTCTTAACTTGCTAGTTTAGCTTTTAGGCATCGTTTCGTTAGGTAAAGAAGCCAATAGACCAAGTTAAGTTCAAAATTGCACGAAACGTGAAAAACTTGTCTATGCATAGAATTGAGCATTCCTAAGGCATCAAAATGGACCGTTATACTATATTTAGTGTTCTTTGAAGTCTTAACTTGCTAGTTTAGCTTTTGGACATCGTTTCGTTATGTAAAGAAGCCAATAGACCAAGTTAAGTTCAAAATTGCACGAAACGTGAAAAACTTGTCTATGCATAGAATTGAGCATTCCTAAGGCATCAAAATGGACCGTTATACTCTATTTAGTGTTCTTAGAAGTCATAACTTGCTAGTTTTGCTTTTGGACAACGTTTCGTTAGGTAAAGAAGCCAATAGACCAAGTGAAGTTCAAAATTGCACGAAACGTGAAAAACTTGTCTATGCATAGAATTGAGCATTCCTAAGGAATCAAAATGGACCGTTATAATCTATTTAGTGTTCTTGGAAGTCTTATCTTGCTAGTTTAGCTTTTGGGCATCGTTTCGTTAGGTAAAGAAGCCAATAGACCAAGTTAAGTTCAAAAGTTGCACGAAACGTGAAAAACTTGTCTATGCATAGAATTGAGCATTCCCATGGCATCAAAATGGACCGTTATACTATATTTAGTGTTCTTTGAAGTCTTAACTTGCTAATTTAGCTTTTGGACATCGTTTCGTTATGTAAAGAAGCCAATAGACCAAGTTAAGTTCAAAATTGCACGAAACGTGAAAAACTTGTCTATGCATAGAATTGAGCATTCCTAAGGCATCAAAATGGACCGTTATACTCTATTTAGTGTTCTTTGAAGTCTTAACTTGCTAGTTTAGCTTTTGGACATCGTTTGGTTAGGCAAAGAAGCCAATAGACCAAGTTAAGTTCAAAATTGCACGAAACGTGAAAAACTTGTCTATGCATAGAATTGAGCATTCCTAAGGCATCAAAATGGACCGTTATACTCTATTTAGTGTTCTTTGAAGTCTTAACTTGCTAGTTTAGCTTTTGAGCATCGTTTCGTTAGGAAAAGAAGCCAATAGACCAAGTTAAGTTCAAAATTGCACGAAACGTGAAAAAGTTGTCTATGCATAGAATTGAGCATTCCTATGGCATCAAAATGGACCATTATAATCTCTTTTGTGTTCTTCGAAGTCGTAACTTCCTAGTTTTTCTTTTGGACAATGTTTCGTTAGGTAAAGAAGCCAATAGACCAAGTTAAGTTCAAAATTGCACGAAACGTGAAAAACTTGTCTATGCAAAGAATTGAGCAATTCTAAGGCATCAAAATGGACCGTTATAATCTCTTTAGTGTTCTTAGAAGCCTTAATTTGCTAGTTTAGCATTTGGACAGCGTTCTGTTAGGTAAAGAAGCCTATAGACCAAGTTAAGTTAAAAATGGCACGAAACATGAAAAACTTGTCTATGCATAGAATTGAGCATTCCTAAGGCATCAAAATGGACCTTTATAGTCTATTTAGTGTTCTTAGAAGTCATAACTTGCTAGTTTAGCTTTTGGGCATCGTTTCGTTAGGTAAAGAAGCCAATGGACTAAGTGAAGTTCAAAATTGCACGAAACGTGAAAAACTTGTCTATGCATAGAATTGAGCATTCCTAAGGAATCAAAATGGACCGTTATAATCTATTTAGTGTTCTTGGAAGTCTTAACTTGCTAGTTTAGCTTTTGGGGATCGTTTCGTTAGGTAAGGAAGCCAATAGACCAGGTTAAGTTCAAAATTGCACGAAACGTGAAAAACTTGTCTATGCATAGAATTGAGCATTCCTAAGGCATCAAAATGGACCGTTATACTCTATTTAGTGTTCTTCGAAGTCTTAACTTGTTAGTTTAGCTTTTGGACATCGTTTCATTAGGTAAAGATGCCAATAGACTAAGTGAAGTTCAAAATTGCACGAAACGTGAAAAACTTGTCTATGCATAGAATTGAGCATTCCTAAGGCATCAAAATGGACCGTAATACTCTATTTAGTGTTCTTCGAAGTCTTAACTTGTTAGTTTAGCTTTTGGACATCGTTTCGTTAGGTAAAGAGGCCAATAGACCAAGTGAAGTTCAAAATTGCACGAAACGTGAAAAACTTGTCTATGCATAGAATTGAGCATTCCTAAGGCATCAAAATGGACCGTTATACTCTATTTAGTGTTCTTGGATGTCTTAACTTTCTAGTTTAGCTTTTGGACATCGTTTTGTTAGGTAAAGAAGCCAATAGACCAACTTAAGTTCAAAATTGCACGAAACGTGAAAAACTTGTCTATGCATAGAATTGAGCGTTCCTAAGGCATCAAAATGGACCGTTATACTCTATTTAGTATTCTTTGAAGTCTTAACTTGCTAGTTTAGCTTTTGTACATCGTTTTGGTAGGTAAAGAAGCCAATAGACCAAGTTAAGTTCAAAATTGCATGAAACGTGAAAAACGTGTCTATGCATAGAATTGAGCATTCCTATGGCATCAAAATGGACCGTTATAATCTCTTTAGTGTTCTTCGAAGTCGTAACTTGCTAGTTTTGCTTTTGGACAATGTTTCGTTAAGTAAAGAAGCCAATAGACCCAGTTAAGTTCAAAATTGCAAGAAACGTGAAAAACTTGTCTATGCAAAGAATTGAGCTATTCTAAGGCATCAAAATGGACCATTATAATCTCTTTAGTGTTCTTAGAAGCCTTAATTTGCTAGTTTAGCTTTTGGACAGCGTTCTGTTAAGTAAAGAAGCCAATAGACCAAGTTATGTTCAAAATGGCACGAAACATGAAAAACTTGTCTATGCATAGAATTGAGCATTCCTAAGGCATCAAAATGGACCGTTATAGTCTATTTAGTGTTCTTAGAAGTCTTAACTTGCTAGTTTAGCTTTTGGACAACGTTTCGTTAGGTAAAGAAGCCAATAGACCAAGTTAAGTTCACAATTGCACGAAAGGTAAAAAACCTGTCTATGCATAGAATTGAGCATTCCTAAGGCATCAAAATGGACCGTTATAATCTATTTAGTTTTCTTCGAAGTCTTAACTTGCTAGTTTGGCTTTTGGGCATCGTTTCGTTAGGTAAAGAAGCCAATAGACCAAGTTAAGTTCAAAATTGCACGAAACGTGAAAAACTTGTCTATGCATAGAATGGAGCATTCCTAAGGCATCAAAATGGACCGTTATACTCTATTTAGCGTTCTTAGAAGTCATAACTTGCTAGTTTAGCTTTTGAACAACGTTTCGTTAGGTAAAGAAGCCAATAGACCAAGTTATGTTCAAAATGGCACGAAACATGAAAAACTTGTCTATGCATAGAATTGAGCATTCCTAAGGCATCAAAATGGACCGTTATAGTCTATTTAGTGTTCTTAGAAGTCATAACTTGCTAGTTTAGCTTTTGGACAATGTTTCGTTAGGTAAAGAAGCCAAAAGACCAAGTTAAGTTCACAATTGCACGAAATGTGAAAAACTTGTCTATGCATAGAATTGAGCATTCCTAAGGCATGAAAATGGACCGTTATACTCTATTTAGTGTTCTTAGAAGTCATAACTTGCTAGTTTTGCTTTTGGACAACGTTTCGTTAGGTAAAGAAGCCAATAGACCAAGTGAAGTTCAAAATTGCACGAAACGTGAAAAACTTGTCTATGCATAGAATTGAGCATTCCTAAGGAATCAAAATGGACCGTTATAATCTATTTAGTGTTCTTGGAAGTCTTAACTTGCTAGTTTAGCTTTTGGGCATCGTTTCGTTAGGTAAAGAAGCCAATAGACCAAGTTAAGTTCAAAAGTTGCACGAAACGTGAAAAACTTGTCTATGCATAGAATTGAGCATTCCTATGGCATCAAAATGGACCGTTATACTATATTTAGTGTTCTTTGAAGTCTTAACTTGCTAATTTAGCTTTTGGACATCGTTTCGTTATGTAAAGAAGCCAATAGACCAAGTTAAGTTCAAAATTGCACGAAACGTGAAAAACTTGTCTATGCATAGAATTGAGCATTCCTAAGGCATCAAAATGGACCGTTATACTCTATTTAGTGTTCTTGGATGTCTTAACTTGCTAGTTTAGCTTTTGGACATCGTTTTGTTAGGTAAAGAAGCCAATAGACCAACTTAAGTTCAAAATTGCACGAAACGTGAAAAACTTGTCTATGCATAGAATTGAGCGTTCCTAAGGCATCAAAATGGACCGTTATACTCTATTTAGTATTCTTTGAAGTCTTAACTTGCTAGTTTAGCTTTTGTACATCGTTTTGGTAGGTAAAGAAGCCAATAGACCAAGTTAAGTTCAAAATTGCATGAAACGTGAAAAACGTGTCTATGCATAGAATTGAGCATTCCTATGGCATCAAAATGGACCGTTATAATCTCTTTAGTGTTCTTCGAAGTCGTAACTTGCTAGTTTTGCTTTTGGACAATGTTTCGTTAAGTAAAGAAGCCAATAGACCAAGTTAAGTTCAAAATTGCACGAAACGTGAAAAACTTGTCTATGCAAAGAATTGAGCTATTCTAAGGCATCAAAATGGACCATTATAATCTCTTTAGTGTTCTTAGAAGCCTTAATTTGCTAGTTTAGCTTTTGGACAGCGTTCTGTTAAGTAAAGAAGCCAATAGACCAAGTTATGTTCAAAATGGCACGAAACATGAAAAACTTGTCTATGCATAGAATTGAGCATTCCTAAGCCATCAAAATGGACCGTTATAGTCTATTTAGTGTTCTTAGAAGTCTTAACTTGCTAGTTTAGCTTTTGGACAACGTTTCGTTAGGTAACGAAGCCAATAGACCAAGTTAAGTTCACAATTGCACGAAAGGTAAAAAACCTGTCTATGCATAGAATTGAGCATTCCTAAGGCATGAAAATGGACCGTTATACTCTATTTAGTGTTCTTAGAAGTCATAACTTGCTAGTTTTGCTTTTGGACAACGTTTCGTTAGGTAAAGAAGCCAATAGACCAAGTGAAGTTCAAAATTGCACGAAACGTGAAAAACTTGTCTATGCATAGAATTGAGCATTCCTAAGGAATCAAAATGGACCGTTATAATCTATTTAGTGTTCTTGGAAGTCTTAACTTGCTAGTTTAGCTTTTGGGCATCGTTTCGTTAGGTAAAGAAGCCAATAGACCAAGTTAAGTTCAAAAGTTGCACGAAACGTGAAAAACTTGTCTATGCATAGAATTGAGCATTCCTATGGCATCAAAATGGACCGTTATACTATATTTAGTGTTCTTTGAAGTCTTAACTTGCTAATTTAGCTTTTGGACATCGTTTCGTTATGTAAAGAAGCCAATAGACCAAGTTAAGTTCAAAATTGCACGAAACGTGAAAAACTTGTCTATGCATAGAATTGAGCATTCCTAAGGCATCAAAATGGACCGTTATACTCTATTTAGTGTTCTTGGATGTCTTAACTTGCTAGTTTAGCTTTTGGACATCGTTTTGTTAGGTAAAGAAGCCAATAGACCAACTTAAGTTCAAAATTGCACGAAACGTGAAAAACTTGTCTATGCATAGAATTGAGCGTTCCTAAGGCATCAAAATGCACCGTTATACTCTATTTAGTATTCTTTGAAGTCTTAACTTGCTAGTTTAGCTTTTGTACATCGTTTTGGTAGGTAAAGAAGCCAATAGACCAAGTTAAGTTCAAAATTGCATGAAACGTGAAAAACGTGTCTATGCATAGAATTGAGCATTCCTATGGCATCAAAATGGACCGTTATAATCTCTTTAGTGTTCTTCGAAGTCGTAACTTGCTAGTTTTGCTTTTGGACAATGTTTCGTTAAGTAAAGAAGCCAATAGACCAAGTTAAGTTCAAAATTGCACGAAACGTGAAAAACTTGTCTATGCAAAGAATTGAGCTATTCTAAGGCATCAAAATGGACCATTATAATCTCTTTAGTGTTCTTAGAAGCCTTAATTTGCTAGTTTAGCTTTTGGACAGCGTTCTGTTAAGTAAAGAAGCCTATAGACCAAGTTATGTTCAAAATGGCACGAAACATGAAAAACTTGTCTATGCATAGAATTGAGCATTCCTAAGCCATCAAAATGGACCGTTATAGTCTATTTAGTGTTCTTAGAAGTCTTAACTTGCTAGTTTAGCTTTTGGACAACGTTTCGTTAGGTAAAGAAGCCAATAGACCAAGATAAGTTCACAATTGCACGAAAGGTAAAAAACCTGTCTATGCATAGAATTGAGCATTCCTAAGGCATCAAAATGGACCGTTATAATCTATTTAGTTTTTTTCGAAGTCTTAACTTGCTAGTTTGGCTTTTGGGCATCGTTTCGTTAGGTAAAGAAGCCAATAGACCAAGTTAAGTTCAAAATTGCACGAAACGTGAAAAACTTGTCTATGCATAGAATGGAGCATTCCTAAGGCATCAAAATGGACCGTTATACTCTATTTAGCGTTCTTAGAAGTCATAACTTGCTAGTTTAGCTTTTGAACAACGTTTCGTTAGGTAAAGAAGCCAATAGACCAAGTTATGTTCAAAATGGCACGAAACATGAAAAACTTGTCTATGCATAGAATTGAGCATTCCTAAGGCATCAAAATGGACCGTTATAGTCTATTTAGTGTTCTTAGAAGTCATAACTTGCTAGTTTAGCTTTTGGACAATGTTTCGTTAGGTAAAGAAGCCAAAAGACCAAGTTAAGTTCACAATTGCACGAAATGTGAAAAACTTGTCTATGCATAGAATTGAGCATTCCTAAGGCATCAAAGTGGACCGTTATAATCTATTTAGTGTTCTTGGAAGTCTTAACTTGCTAGTTTAGCTTTTGGGCATCGTTTCGTTAGGTAAAGAAGCCAATAGACCAAGTTAAGTTCAAAATTGCACGAAACGTGAAAAACTTGTCTATGCAAAGAATTGAGCTATTCTAAGGCATCAAAATGGACCATTATAATCTCTTTAGTGTTCTTAGAAGCCTTAATTTGCTAGTTTAGCTTTTGGACAGCGTTCTGTTAAGTAAAGAAGCCAATAGACCAAGTTATAGTCAAAATGGCACGAAACATGAAAAACTTGTCTATGCATAGAATTGAGCATTCCTAAGGCATCAAAATGGACCGTTATAGTCTATTTAGTGTTCTTAGAAGTCTTAACTTTCTAGTTTAGCTTTTGGACAACGTTTCGTTAGGTAAAGAAGCCAATAGACCAAGTTAAGTTCACAATTGCACGAAAGGTAAAAAACCTGTCTATGCATAGAATTGAGCATTCCTAAGGCATCAAAATGGACCGTTATAATCTATTTAGTTTTCTTCGAAGTCTTAACTTGCTAGTTTGGCTTTTGGGCATCGTTTCGTTAGGTAAAGAAGCCAATAGACCAAGTTAAGTTCAAAATTGCACGAAACGTGAAAAACTTGTCTATGCATAGAATGGAGCATTCCTAAGGCATCAAAATGGACCGTTATACTCTATTTAGCGTTCTTAGAAGTCATAACTTGCTAGTTTAGCTTTTGAACAACGTTTCGTTAGGTAAAGAAGCCAATAGACCAAGTTATGTTCAAAATGGCACGAAACATGAAAAACTTGTCTATGCATAGAATTGAGCATTCCTAAGGCATCAAAATGGACCGTTATAGTCTATTTAGTGTTCTTAGAAGTCATAACTTGCTAGTTTAGCTTTTGGACAATGTTTCGTTAGGTAAAGAAGCCAAAAGACCAAGTTAAGTTCACAATTGCACGAAATGTGAAAAACTTGTCTATGCATAGAATTGAGCATTCCTAAGGCATCAAAATGGACCATTATAATCTATTTAGTGTTCTTGGAAGTCTTAACTTGCTAGTCTAGCTTTTGGGCATCGTTTCGTTAGGTAAAGAAGCCAATGGACTAAGTGAAGTTCAAAATTGCACGAAACGTGAAAAACTTGTCTATGCATAGAATTGAGCATTCCTAAGGAATCAAAATGGACCGTTATAATCTATTTAGTGTTCTTGGAAGTCTTAACTTGCTAGTTTAGCTTTTGGGCATCGTTTCGTTAGGTAAGGAAGCCAATAGACCAGGTTAAGTTCAAAAGTTGCACGAAACGTGAAAAACTTGTCTATGCATAGAATTGAGCATTCCTAAGGCATCAAAATGGACCGTTATACTATATTTAGTGTTCTTTGAAGTCTTAACTTGCTAGTTTAGCTTTTGGACATCGTTTCGTTATGTAAAGAAGCCAATAGACCAAGTTAAGTTCAAAATTGCACGAAACGTGAAAAACTTGTCTATGCATAGAATTGAGCATTCCTAAGGCATCAAAATGGACCGTTATACTCTATTTAGTGTTCTTTGAAGTCTTAACTTGCTAGTTTAGCTTTTGGACATCGTTTGGTTAGGCAAAGAAGCCAATAGACCAAGTTAAGTTCAAAATTGCACGAAACGTGAAAAACTTGTCTATGCATAGAATTGAGCATTCCTAAGGCATCAAAATGGACCGTTATACTCTATTTAGTGTTCTTTGAAGTCTTAACTTACTAGTTTAGCTTTTGAGCATCGTTTCGTTAGGTAAAGAAGCCAATAGACCAAGTTAAGTTCAAAATTGCACGAAACGTGAAAAACTTGTCTATGCATAGAATTGAGCATTCCTATGGCATCAAATGTTGGACCTATGGTCCTATATGTCTAATTTTGATGATATTAAATCATTTATAAATGATAATGAAACATTAAAGCAATATTTGATTTATATGAATTGAATTTAAATGACTATATATTTTTGAGATAGTGCTGGAAATTAAGGTTTGAAAACAAACATACATGAACTAAGTTAGAGCATTAATTTTCCAATTATCATATCTTAACCAACTTAGGTCGAAATGACTTGAAACTTGAACCACATGCACATGAAGGCTTAATATATGTTCTAGGACTATAATCATGAGAAATTAAGTGCATCACATATATATTTGGTCATATGCTTAAATTCCGCCAAAACTAGGTTTTACCTAATTTTGTGCATATGTATTCTTTGTGAACGTGGTGAACCAAATGAACTCCGATTTAAATGAAATTTCGTGTGCATCTTAGTTTCATCACTATGAACATATTTGATTTAGTAAAGTTCAAGAGAAAAGGCCATTTACACTGAGTTTGCAAAATGACTTTGAATTTACACTTAAAATTTATCGGTTTCACTATTAGTGATCAAATTGCTTGGTTGAGTGACCAAACGATTTCCGATTGTTATGAAATTTTACATGGACATTCTAATACATATAAAATGATTTATCATGCAGTAATATGAATTTTCTGGGTTGTTTTTCTAATATAATTAACCTATGCGCTCTATATGAAGCTCTTTGAGCTTACATGCAATTGGGGAGTCCTACCTCCTATTTCCTTGTAGGTTAATCATCATTGTGGTCTCATATGGCTCAGAATTCAGTATGTTCAAGAGTGGTCGAAGTTCAGTTTCTAAGAATGAGCTTGGAGCTCTAGGAAACTATGAAAAATCCTATATTTGCTAACTTTCCACTAAGGCACTTAATCAAGTTGAATGAATCAAACATTGAGGCTATTGGTTGTGGTCTTCATGGAGATACAACTCTTTTCAATCATATGAGAGAAACCTTGTCCTCTCTATCATTAGTGATATATTCTTGTTTGACATTTTCACTCAAGACATGTGCTACCAAGAAAGTTAGGTTGGTGCAATCAAACAAGATCCTTGACATTTTCACTCAAGACATGTGCTACCAAGAAAGTTATGTTGGTGCAATCAAACAAGATCCTTGACATTTTCACTCAAGACATGTGCTACCAAGAAAGTTATGTTGGTGCAATCAAACAAGATCCTTGACTAAGGGATCACTTTTGAAGTCTTTGATTCAAAATGAAGGGACAAGATGGCATAGTACAATCTACATCCATGGCTGAGAATTAAAGAGAGTTTGAATGGTCAAGATTTGAAGACATACATTGATCAAATGGTTGTGCATAAGACAACTTTCTTGCTTGCAATTTTTGACTTAAAAAAGGAGCATGTGCAACGTCTATATGCTCTATGGTGGAGATTTGTTTGCTCAAATCATCAATGACCAAGATTAGGAGCTGAAATGGATGGTAGAGATCAACTCTTGAAGTTTGATCCAATGGCTACAAGCATAGGAGAGAATTGCCTTTAAAAGAGGATCTTCCCTTTCATTCCAACTTGGAGAAGCAAATTGAAAAATTATCCTTGAGAGAAACCTCTTGCTATCAAGTTCATCAATCATCAAGCCTTCTTGCTATTTGCTACAACAATCTTCTCCAATACAAGCCTCTACAATCAAGGACTTCTCACTACTCTTGCTTTTGCAAAAGGGAAGTTCCTATATCCTTTAGGCTTTGTTTACTTACAATCTAAACCTCTCTTGTTCTTAAAATCCTATCTTTGAGAGTGTTGCTGTAATCTTGAGAGTTCCATACCAAATACCTTTGAGGTAACCTGTGAGAACCTTGGCTGAAAATCCCATTGAGAAATTCCCTTTGTTAGGGGAAATTGTAAACATTGAAGTTTGAGGGAGTTCTTAGAAACCCTTGGTGTAAGGAGTTTTGTGGGTCTCTTAAAACCACACCTTAGTGGAGTTGGGAAAATCCTAGGTTGGTGAATCTAGGTAGTAGACGTAGGAGAAGGGTCTCCGAACTACTATAAATCGCTGTGTTGATTTCTTTGTTTACTTGTTTATATTTACTACTTGTTTCAAACTGCAGGATTTTCAAAACCCTAATCTGTCCGAGATTAGCAGACTGCCTTAAACTTTGAATTTTGATCTGAAATTTTGATATAGTGTTTATTAAGGTGTTGTGACATTGCATATAAAATTTCGTTGCATTTTGACATCATTTGATAGGTAAAATCTGAGTTGGAAAATCTGTGTGCAGTGTGTTGCTTGAAAATCTGTTTTGTGCAATTCTTGATTATTTGATATTTGGTCATTCACTATATTGTATCACATCTTGCATTGGATTGAATATTGATTAGGAAAATCATTAGAGTCCAAATTTGTGTGCTACTTGTTAATTGTCATTAATTTGTTTAAATTGAAAAAGGGATTCCAATTGGAATTTGGGGACACAATTCACCCCCCCTCTTGTGTTAAACTCGATCCGTCAATTGGTATCGGAGCAGGTTAGCTAAAACTAGGAGTTATATCCTATTTGGCATATTTATGGCAAATATTAATTCTTATGGTGAGGCCGAAGGCCTATCCATGAATAGACCACCATTTTTCAATGGCTTGCAATACGGTTTTTGGAAAAATAGGATGAAAATTTTTATAAATTCCATTGATTATGATTTGTGGGAAGTTGTAGAGAATGGTCCTTATGTTCCTAGGAAACTTTTGGGTGATGAGATGGTAGATAAGGAAAAGAGTGAGTTTACTAAGGAAGATAAGAGATTACTTAGCCTAAATAATAAGGCAATCAACACTTTGCACATTGCACTTATTAGGAGTGAATTTGATTACATAGCTCAATGTAAGAGTGCAAAGGAGATTTGGGATATGTTAGAGTTGAAGCATGAAGGAACAAGTCAAGTGAAGGACTCTAAGATAAACATGCTAGTCACCGAGTTTGAGACCTTTAGAATGAAGAAGGGTGAGAGCATTAGGGAGATGTTTTCTAGACTTACTTGCATATGTAATGAATTAGAAGCTTTGAACAAACCATATGAAGAAGTTGATAAGGTCCAAAAGATCCTTAGGAGTTTACCTAGGATTTGGAAAGATAAGGTAGTAGCCATTAAAGAGGCTAAAGACCTTAGGAAGCTTAAGATAGAGGAATTAATAGGAAGTCTAATGACACATGAGTTGGAGATGTCAAGATTAGATGAGGAAGATGCACCACCTAAGAAAAATGGCTTAGCTCTTAGGATCAATAGTGACACTAGTTCGGATTCTAGTGATGATGATAGTGAAATAGGGGCAGCCCTATTAGCTAAGCATTTCAAGAAGTTCTTGAAGATGAACAAACGTGGAGGATTCAAGAATAGAAAGGCTTTTAAAGAAAAGAGAGAGGAGAAAGAGAAAGAAAAGAGTACTTGCTTTAAGTGTGGCAAAGTAGGTCACTTTATGGCCGATTGCCCTAAGCTTCAAAAGAAGAAGCATAAGGAATATAGAGAGAAAGAGAAGAAGAAGGACAAAGGGAAGAAGGAGAAGAAGGCATTCAAGGCCACTTGGGATGATTCTTCATCATCATCTTCAAGTGATAGTGAAGAGGAACTCCAAGCCAACTTGTGTCTCATGGCAAATGAGGAAGAGGAAGTGTCCTCATCAAATTCGGATGAGATGGTAACATCTTCTAAATCTTCTTATGATGAGCTCTCTTGTGTTTATGATGAACTTTATATTGCTTATGAGAAATTGATGCATAAACACAAGCATGCTAAGAAAGAAGTTAGTAGACTTTCTAAAGTAGAAAAAATGCATCTAAATGAGTGTTGTGATTTGAAATCTAAATATGATGATGTATGTTTTTCACTTGATGCATTAGTTCAAGAAAATGAGGATTTAAAAAAATCAATTGAAAACATGTGTTAATTCTAGTAACATTGCATCATCTAGCAATTCACATGACTTAGATGCTTTGCATGCTAGGATTCATGAGCTAGAAGGTGAGTTGGATACATGGGATGATCATGAGTGCATTATTATGCCTAACTCTTCTTCTCTACAAAAAGAGCTTGATATGGCCAATGAGAAATACAATATGCTTGAAAAACAATTTTCAAAATTTTCTATGAGTTCTTCTAAATTGGATGAACTTCTTGCATCTCAAAGACATTATCTTGACAAGAGTGGATTAGGATATGATCCTATGAAACTTAAGGACACCCTAGAGGCTAAGGAGGCCACGGTCAATGTGAACAAAAATGGTACCTACCCCAAGGGTAAGGCTAATGTTCCTAAAGGAACTACACCTAGGAAGAGAAAAGTTTATGTGAAGAAGGTTTGGGTGCCTAAAGGGTTGAATGACTTTGAAAAGAAAGCATATGTGATGAGAACTTTCAAAATTGATGCATATGCCTTTATTGCTACTAACCCCAAAGGATCCAAAGTTTGGATACCTAAGGTATATTAAACATGTGTTTATCTAGGTGTGCTTAAAATCCAAATCCGAATCATGCAAATGGTATTTGGATAGTGGTTGTTCTAGACACATGACGGGAGATGCTTCATTATTCACATCCTTTGAAGCAAAGAAGAATGGAGGATTTGTGACCTTTGGAGACAAGGTCAAAGGTAAGATCCTAGGCTTGGGATCCATAGGTAACTCTTCTTTCTCCCTTAGTGAAGTAAGATTGGTTGAAAATTTATCTTTTAATTTATTGAGTGTTAGTCATTTAGCCGATAAAGGCTTTGATATTCTTTTCAAAAATGATAAATGTTATGTGTTTGATGTTTATGGTAATGTTGTGAAATTAGGAAGTAGAAGTGGTGATATGTATGTAATGCATTTTGATGCTATGAAAAATTCTAAAATATCTTGCTTGCTTGCTAAGAATGATGATGCTTTGCATTGGCATAGAAGATTAGGTCATATCGGAATGTCTACATTGAAAAAGTTGTGTGCCAATGAACTTATTAGAGGATTGCCTAAGTTAAATTTCAATGTTGAACATGTTTGTGATGTTTGTGTTAGGGGTAAACAAACTAAAGAGTCTTTTAAGCCTAAACTTGATATTAGTACTTCTAGGCCTCTAGAATTGTTACATATGGATTTATTTGGTCCTAGTAGAGTTAGGAGTCTAGGTGGAAAATACTATGCATTTGTTATTGTGGATGATTATACTAGATTTACATGGTGTTTGTTTCTTGTGCATAAAAGTGATGCATTGCATGCTTTTGAAAACTTACTTAGGAGATTGCAAAATGAGCATAACTTAAAAGTTTCAAAAATTAGAAGTGACCATGGAGGTGAATTTGAAAATGCTAATTTTGATTCTTTGTGTGCTTCTTTTGGTATTAAACACGAGTTTAGTGCTCCTAGGACACCTCAACAAAATGGGGTTGTAGAAAGAAAGAATAGAACTTTACAAGAACTAGGAAGAACCATGCTTCTAGAATATAATCTTCCTAAATATTTTTGGGCCGAAGCTACTAGTAATGCATGTTATGTGAGTAATAGACTTAGCATTAGAAAAGGATTAAAGAAAACTCCTTATGAACTCTTGTATGACAAGAAACCTAAAGTAGATTACTTTAAGGTTTTTGGTGCTAAATGTTTTATTTTAAATACCAAAGACAATTTGGATAAATTTGATGCAAAGAGTGACATTGGAATATTTTTAGGATATTCATCATCATCTAAAGCATATAGAGTATTTAACTCTAGAACTAAAATTGTGGAAGAAAGTGTAAATGTTAAATTCGATGATATGACCACACTTGCTCCAAATGTGCGTGTAGAAAATGATTTTTCAGATTTGGAACATCCTTTGAAGCACAAAAATGAAGGTACACATGGAGTACAATTGCTAGAAGAAGATGAAGATGATGTCCCTTTGGTGGAGAACTTAAGGGAGATGAATATCTCAAATGAAGAAACACCACCAAATGAAGAAAGTGAAGGTGAACCCGAGGGAAACGAAGAACCAAAAGAAGCTGAAAATGCTATGGAACAACCGGGTGTTCACAAATACAAGGTGATGAAGTCTCATCCAAAAGAACTAATTATTGGAGACTTGCATCAAGGAAGGCAACTAAGAGCCAAAAGGGACTCTACGGTTAATTCTAATCCTTTAAACTCTTTTGCCATGCTTTCTTTAGTAGAGCCTAAAAATGTACGTGATGCTTTGCATGATGATGATTGGGTGTATGCCATGCAAGAGGAGTTAGAACAATTTGAGAGAAGTAAGGTTTGGACTCTTTGTCCTAAACCTAAAGACCACACCATTATAGGAACAAAATGGGTCTATAGGAATAAGATGGATGAAAATGGTAATGTAACTAGGAACAAAGCTAGATTAGTGGCCCAATGATATTGCCAAGAAGAGGGTATTGACTTTGATGAAACCTTTGCACCGGTTGCAAGGTTAGAGGCTATTAGATTATTGCTTGCATTTGCATGTTACAAACATATCAAACTTTTTCAAATGGATGTGAAAAGTGCATTTTTAAATGGTGTGATAAATGAGGAAGTTTATGTTAAACAACCTCCCGGATTTGAAAGTAAGAAATTTCCAAACCATGTTTACAAACTAGACAAGGCTTTATATGGTTTAAAACAAGCTCCTAGAGCTTGGTATGAAAGATTGTCTAAGTTCTTGCTTGAAAATGGTTTTCAATGTGGTAGTATTGATGATACTTTGTTTATTAAATACAAAGGTCTTGATATGCTAATTGTGCAAATATATGTTGATGATATTGTGTTTGGTGCTACATTAGAATCTATGTGTGAAGATTTTGCATTATGCATGAAGAATGAATTTGAAATGAGTATGATGGGTGAGTTGACTTACTTTCTAGGTTTACAAATTAAACAAACCCCACTTGGCACTCACATTAGTCAAACTAAGTATACAAATGAGATATTAAAAAGGTTTGGCATGGATATTTCTAAAGGTTCATCCACACCTATGGGAGTGGGAACCAAATTAGAACCCGACCTAGATGGTAATGATGTTGATCAAAAGAGATATAGGTCAATGATTGGTAGTTTACTTTACTTGACCGCATCTAGGCCCGATATTATGTTTAGTGTTTGCATGTGTGCAAGATTTCAATCTAATCCTAAGCAAACACATCTCATGGCCATAAAGAAGATTCTTAGGTACTTAAAGGACACACCTTCCCTAGGGTTGTGGTATGATAAGAAATCTTCATTTGACTTGCATTCATTTGTAGATGCCGACTTTGCGGGTTGCAAAATAAATAGGAAAAGTACTAGTGGTACTTGTCAATACCTAGGAAATATGCTCATATCTTGGTTCTCCAAGAAGCAAACATGTGTTGCTTTGAGCACTACCGAAGCCGAATATATGGCTATTGGTAGTTGTACTTGCCAATTGCTTTGGATTAAACAACAAATGCTTGATTTTAATATGGAATTTTCAAACATTCCAATTCTTTGTGATAACATAAGTGCCATACATTTGTCTAAGAATCCTAGATATCATGGTAAAGCTAAGCATATAGACATTAGACATCATTTCATTAGAGATCATGTTGCTAAAAAGAACATTGTGCTTGAACATGTAGAAGGGGAACATAATATTGCCGATTTGTTCACTAAACCTTTAGCTAAGGATAGATTCATAAAACTAAGAAATGCATTGGGTTTGTGTGAAGCACCTTGAGAGCATATTTCTTGAATGCATATCCTTGTTTGATTGATATCCCAAGATTGAACTTGAATGCTTATTATATTTTCTTGGTGATATGTGCTTATAAGCTAAATGTATAAATTGGTATGCATAATTGAAGGGGGAGTAACCTAGTGTCATTAGGAGGCCATGGGTCACTTAGTGTGATAGGCTCCAAATTAGGTCACTTAGGTTCTATTAGTTCAATTGGTGTGTTGCCATGACTATTTGTTGATGAGAACTAGTTTTGATATTATTTGAAGTATGTTTATGGTCTTAAATCACTTTTGTGATAAAATCTCAAAAATGCTTATAAATCTTTTCCAAAACTTGCATCAACCCCTTAGTTCTCCACTTTTTGAATTATTACAAAAAGGGGGAGAGACATGATGATAAATTGCATTAAAATCATTTGCCAAAATGCATATATAGGCATAACTTAAGGGGGAGTGTATATGCCATGATTGGGAGAGAATAGATGTTAAAGTAAGGGGGAGCTAAGCTTACTTAACTAAAGTTGTATATGAGTTTCAAAATTGTTTTAAATTGATATCATTAAACTTTTTAATGCACTTTGAATTGATATTAAATTCAATTACAATCAAATAGACATTTATATCATGCATGTTTTGTAATCATCAAAAAGGGGGAGATTGTTGGACCTATGGTCCTATATGTCTAATTTTGATGATATTAAATCATTTATAAATGATAATGAAACATTAAAGCAATATTTGATTTATATGAATTGAATTTAAATGACTATATATTTTTGAGATAGTGCTGGAAATTAAGGTTTGAAAACAAACATACATGAACTAAGTTAGAGCATTAATTTTCCAATTATCATATCTTAACCAACTTAGGTCGAAATGACTTGAAACTTGAACCACATGCACATGAAGGCTTAATATATGTTCTAGGACTATAATCATGAGAAATTAAGTGCATCACATATATATTTAGTCATATGCTTAAATTCCGCCAAAACTAGGTTTTACCTAATTTTGTGCATATGTATTCTTTGTGAACGTGGTGAACCAAATGAACTCCGATTTAAATGAAATTTCGTGTGCATCTTAGTTTCATCACTATGAACATATTTGATTTAGTAAAGTTCAAGAGAAAAGGCCATTTACACTGAGTTTGCAAAATGACTTTGAATTTACACTTAAAATTTATCGGTTTCACTATTAGTGATCAAATTGCTTGGTTGAGTGACCAAACGATTTCCGATTGTTATGAAATTTTACATGGACATTCTAATACATATAAAATGATTTATCATGCAGTAATATGAATTTTCTGGGTTGTTTTTCTAATATAATTAACCTATGCGCTCTATATGAAGCTCTTTGAGCTTACATGCAATTGGGGAGTCCTACCTCCTATTTCCTTGTAGGTTAATCATCATTGTGGTCTCATATGGCTCAGAATTCAGTATGTTCAAGAGTGGTCGAAGTCCAGTTTCTAAGAATGAGCTTGGAGCTCTAGGAAACTATGAAAAATCCTATATTTGCCAACTTTCCACTAAGGCACTTAATCAAGTTGAATGAATCAAACATTGAGGCTATTGGTTGTGGTCTTCATGGAGATACAACTCTTTTCAATCATATGAGACAAACCTTGTCCTCTCTATCATTAGTGATATATTCTTGTTTGACATTTTCACTCAAGACATGTGCTACCAAGAAAGTTAGGTTGGTGCAATCAAACAAGATCCTTGACATTTTCACTCAAGACATGTGCTACCAAGAAAGTTATGTTGGTGCAATCAAACAAGATCCTTGACATTTTCACTCAAGACATGTGCTACCAAGAAAGTTATGTTGGTGCAATCAAACAAGATCCTTGACTAAGGGATCACTTTTGAAGTCTTTGATTCAAAATGAAGGGACAAGATGGCATAGTACAATCTACATCCATGGCTGAGAATTAAAGAGAGTTTGAATGGTCAAGATTTGAAGACATACATTGATCAAATGGTTGTGCATAAGACAACTTTCTTGCTTGCAATTTTTGACTTAAAAAAGGAGCATGTGCAACGTCTATATGCTCTATGGTGGAGATTTGTTTGCTCAAATCATCAATGACCAAGATTAGGAGCTGCAATGGATGGTAGAGATCAACTCTTGAAGTTTGATCCAATGGCTACAAGCATAGGAGAGAATTGCCTTTAAAAGAGGATCTTCCCTTTCATTCCAACTTGGAGAAGCAAATTGAAAAATTATCCTTGAGAGAAACCTCTTGCTATCAAGTTCATCAATCATCAAGCCTTCTTGCTATTTGCTACAACAATCTTCTCCAATACAAGCCTCTACAATCAAGGACTTCTCACTACTCTTGCTTTTGCAAAAGGGAAGTTCCTATATCCTTTAGGCTTTGTTTACTTACAATCTAAACCTCTCTTGTTCTTAAAATCCTATCTTTGAGAGTGTTGCTGTAATCTTGAGAGTTCCATACCAAATACCTTTGAGGTAACCTGTGAGAACCTTGGCTGAAAATCCCATTGAGAAATTCCCTTTGTTAGGGGAAATTGTAAACATTGAAGTTTGAGGGAGTTCTTAGAAACCCTTGGTGTAAGGAGTTTTGTGGGTCTCTTAAAACCACACCTTAGTGGAGTTGGGAAAATCCTAGGTTGGTGAATCTAGGTAGTAGACGTAGGAGAAGGGTCTCCGAACTACTATAAATCGCTGTGTTGATTTCTTTGTTTACTTGTTTATATTTACTACTTGTTTCAAACTGCAGGATTTTCAAAACCCTAATCTGTCCGAGATTAGCAGACTGCCTTAAACTTTGAATTTTGATCTGAAATTTTGATATAGTGTTTATTAAGGTGTTGTGACATTGCATATAAAATTTCGTTGCATTTTGACATCATTTGATAGGTAAAATCTGAGTTGGAAAATCTGTGTGCAGTGTGTTGCTTGAAAATCTGTTTTGTGCAATTCTTGATTATTTGATATTTGGTCATTCACTATATTGTATCACATCTTGCATTGGATTGAATATTGATTAGGAAAATCATTAGAGTCCAAATTTGTGTGCTACTTGTTAATTGCCATTAATTTGTTTAAATTGAAAAAGGGATTCCAATTGGAATTTGGGGACACAATTCACCCCCCATCTTGTGTTAAACTCGATCCGTCATCAAAATGGACCGTTATAGTCTATTTAGTGTTCTTAGAAGTCATAACTTGCTAGTTTAGCTTTTGGACAATGTTTCGTTAGGTAAAGAAGCCAAAAGACCAAGTTAAGTTCACAATTGCACGAAATGTGAAAAACTTGTCTATGCATAGAATTGAGCATTCCTATGGCATCAAAATGGACCGTTATAGTCTATTTCGTGTTCTTAGAAGTCATAACTTGCTAGTTTAGCTTTTGGACAATGTTTCGTTAGGTAAAGAAGCCAAAAGACCAAGTTAAGTTCAAAATTGCATGAAACGTGAAAAACTTGTCTATGCATAGAATTGAGCATTCCTATGGCATCAAAATGGACCGTTATAGTCTATTTAGTGTTCTTAGAAGTCATAACTTGCTAGTTTAGCTTTTGGACAATGTTTCGTTAGGTAAAGAAGCCAAAAGACCAAGTTAAGTTCAAAATTGCACGAAACGTGAAAAACTTGTCTATGCATAGAATTGAGCATTCCTAAGGCATCAAAATGGACCGTTATACTCTATTTAGTGTTCTTCGAAGTCTTAACTTGTTAGTTTAGCTTTTGGACATCGTTTCATTAGGTAAAGATGCCAACAGACCAAGTGAAGTTCAAAATTGCACGAAACGTGAAAAACTTGTCTATGCATAGAATTGAGCATTCCTAAGGCATCAAAATGGACCGTAATACTCTATTTAGTGTTCTTCGAAGTCTTAACTTGTTAGTTTAGCTTTTGGACATCGTTTCGTTAGGTAAAGAGGCCAATAGACCAAGTGAAGTTCAAAATTGCACGAAACGTGAAAAACTTGTCTATGCATAGAATTGAGCATTCCTAAGGCATCAAAATGGACCGTTATACTCTATTTAGTGTTCTTGGATGTCTTAACTTGCTAGTTTAGCTTTTGGACATCGTTTTGTTAGGTAAAGAAGCCAATAGACCAAGTTAAGTTCAAAATTGCATGAAACGTGAAAAACGTGTCTATGCATAGAATTGAGCATTCCTATGGCATCAAAATGGACCGTTATAATCTCTTTAGTGTTCTTCGAAGTCGTAACTTGCTAGTTTTGCTTTTGGACAATGTTTCGTTAAGTAAAGAAGCCAATAGACCAAGTTAAGTTCAAAATTGCACGAAACGTGAAAAACTTGTCTATGCAAAGAATTGAGCTATTCTAAGGCATCAAAATGGACCATTATAATCTCTTTTGTGTTCTTAGAAGCCTTAATTTGCTAGTTTAGCTTTTGGACAGCGTTCTGTTAAGTAAAGAAGCCAATAGACCAAGTTATGTTCAAAATGGCACGAAACATGAAAAACTTGTCTATGCATAGAATGGAGCATTCCTAAGGCATCAAAATGGACCGTTATACTCTATTTAGCGTTCTTAGAAGTCATAACTTGCTACTTTAGCTTTTGAACAACGTTTCGTTAGGTAAAGAAGCCAATAGACCAAGTGAAGTTCAAAATTGCACGAAACGTGAAAAACTTGTCTATGCATAGAATTGAGCATTCCTAAGGAATCAAAATGGACCGTTATAATCTATTTAGTGTTCTTGGAAGTCTTAACTTGCTAGTTTAGCTTTTGGGCATCGTTCCGTTAGGTAAAGAAGCCAATAGACCAAGTTAAGTTCAAAATTGCACGAAACGTGAAAAACTTGTCTATGCATAGAATTGAGGATTCCTAAGGCATCAAAATGGACCGTTATACTCTATTTAGTGTTCTTTGAAGTCTTAACTTGCTAGTTTAGCTTTTGGGCATCGTTTCGTTAGGTAAAGAAGCCAATAGACCAAGTTCAGTTCAAAATTGCACGAAACGTGAAAAACTTGTCTATGCATAGAATTGAGCATTCCTAAGGTATCAAAATGGACCGTTATACTCTATTTAGTGTTCTTCGAGGTCTTAACTTGCTAGTTTAGCTTTTGGACATCGTTTCGTTAGGTAAAGAGGCCAATAGACCAAGTGAAGTTCAAAATTACACGAAACGTGAAAAACTTGTCTATGCATAGAATTGAGCATTCCTAAGGCATCAAAATGGACCGTTATACTCTATTTAGTGTTCTTTGAAGTCTTAACTTGCTAGTTTATCTTTTGGACATCGTTTTGTTAGGTAAAGAAGCCAATAGACCAAGTTAAGTTCAAAATTGCACGAAACGTGAAAAACTTGTCTATGCATAGAATTGAGCATTCCTGAGGTATCAAAATGGACAGTTATACTCTATTTAGTGTTCTTCGAAGTCTTAACTTGCTAGTTTTGCTTTTGGATATCGTTTCGTTAGGTAAAGAGGCCAATAGACCAAGTGAAGTTCAAAATTGCACGAAACGTGAAAAACTTGTCTATGCATAGAATTGAGCTTTCCTAAGGCAGCAAAATGGACCGTTATACTCTATTTAGTGTTCTTTGAAGTCTTAACTTGCTAGTTTAGCTTTTGGACATCGTTTCGTTAGGTAAAGAAGCCAATAGACCAAGTTAAGTTCAAAATTGCACGAAACGTGAAAAACTTGTCTATGCATAGAATTGAGGATTCCTAAGGCATCAAAATGGACCGTTATACTCTATTTAGTGTTCTTTGAAGTCTTAACTTGCTAGTTTAGCTTTTGGGCATCGTTTCGTTAGGTAAAGAAGCCAATAGACCAAGTTCAGTTCAAAATTGCACGAAACGTGAAAAACTTGTCTATGCATAGAATTGAGGATTCCTAAGGCATCAAAATGGACCGTTATACTCTATTTAGTGTTCTTTGAAGTCTTAACTTGCTAGTTTAGCTTTTGGGCATCGTTTCGTTAGGTAAAGAAGCCAATAGACCAAGTTCAGTTCAAAATTGCACGAAACGTGAAAAACTTGTCTATGCATAGAATTGAGCATTCCTAAGGTATCAAAATGGACCGTTATACTCTATTTAGTGTTCTTTGAAGTCTTAACTTGCTAGTTTAGCTTTTGGGCATCGTTTCGTTAGGTAAAGAAGCCAATAGACCAAGTGAAGTTCAAAATTGCACGAAACGTGAAAAACTTGTCTATGCGTAGAATTGAGCATTCCTAAGGCATCATAATGGACCGTTATACTCTATTTAGTGTTCTTTGAAGTCTTAACTTGCTAGTTTATCTTTTGGACATCGTTTTGTTAGGTAAAGAAGCCAATAGACCAAGTTAAGTTCAAAATTGCACGAAACGTGAAAAACTTGTCTATGCATAGAATTGAGCATTCCTGAGGTATCAAAATGGACAGTTATACTCTATTTAGTGTTCTTCGAAGTCTTAACTTGCTAGTTTTGCTTTTGGATATCGTTTCGTTAGGTAAAGAGGCCAATAGACTAAGTGAAGTTCAAAATTGCACGAAACGTGAAAAACTTGTCTATGCATAGAATTGAGCTTTCCTAAGGCATCAAAATGGACCGTTATAATCTCTTTTGTGTTCTTAGAAGCCTTAATTTGCTAGTTTAGCTTTTGGACAGCGTTCTGTTAAGTAAAGAAGCCAATAGACCAAGTTATGTTCAAAATGGCACGAAACATGAAAAACTTGTCTATGCATAGAATGGAGCATTCCTAAGGCATCAAAATGGACCGTTATACTCTATTTAGCGTTCTTAGAAGTCATAACTTGCTACTTTAGCTTTTGAACAACGTTTCGTTAGGTAAAGAAGCCAATAGACCAAGTGAAGTTCAAAATTGCACGAAACGTGAAAAACTTGTCTATGCATAGAATTGAGCATTCCTAAGGAATCAAAATGGACCGTTATAATCTATTTAGTGTTCTTGGAAGTCTTAACTTGCTAGTTTAGCTTTTGGGCATCGTTCCGTTAGGTAAAGAAGCCAATAGACCAAGTTAAGTTCAAAATTGCACGAAACGTGAAAAACTTGTCTATGCATAGAATTGAGGATTCCTAAGGCATCAAAATGGACCGTTATACTCTATTTAGTGTTCTTTGAAGTCTTAACTTGCTAGTTTAGCTTTTGGGCATCGTTTCGTTAGGTAAAGAAGCCAATAGACCAAGTTCAGTTCAAAATTGCACGAAACGTGAAAAACTTGTCTATGCATAGAATTGAGCATTCCTAAGGTATCAAAATGGACCGTTATACTCTATTTAGTGTTCTTCGAGGTCTTAACTTGCTAGTTTAGCTTTTGGACATCGTTTCGTTAGGTAAAGAGGCCAATAGACCAAGTGAAGTTCAAAATTACACGAAACGTGAAAAACTTGTCTATGCATAGAATTGAGCATTCCTAAGGCATCAAAATGGACCGTTATACTCTATTTAGTGTTCTTTGAAGTCTTAACTTGCTAGTTTATCTTTTGGACATCGTTTTGTTAGGTAAAGAAGCCAATAGACCAAGTTAAGTTCAAAATTGCACGAAACGTGAAAAACTTGTCTATGCATAGAATTGAGCATTCCTGAGGTATCAAAATGGACAGTTATACTCTATTTAGTGTTCTTCGAAGTCTTAACTTGCTAGTTTTGCTTTTGGATATCGTTTCGTTAGGTAAAGAGGCCAATAGACCAAGTGAAGTTCAAAATTGCACGAAACGTGAAAAACTTGTCTATGCATAGAATTGAGCTTTCCTAAGGCAGCAAAATGGACCGTTATACTCTATTTAGTGTTCTTTGAAGTCTTAACTTGCTAGTTTAGCTTTTGGACATCGTTTCGTTAGGTAAAGAAGCCAATAGACCAAGTTAAGTTCAAAATTGCACGAAACGTGAAAAACTTGTCTATGCATAGAATTGAGGATTCCTAAGGCATCAAAATGGACCGTTATACTCTATTTAGTGTTCTTTGAAGTCTTAACTTGCTAGTTTAGCTTTTGGGCATCGTTTCGTTAGGTAAAGAAGCCAATAGACCAAGTTCAGTTCAAAATTGCACGAAACGTGAAAAACTTGTCTATGCATAGAATTGAGGATTCCTAAGGCATCAAAATGGACCGTTATACTCTATTTAGTGTTCTTTGAAGTCTTAACTTGCTAGTTTAGCTTTTGGGCATCGTTTCGTTAGGTAAAGAAGCCAATAGACCAAGTTCAGTTCAAAATTGCACGAAACGTGAAAAACTTGTCTATGCATAGAATTGAGCATTCCTAAGGTATCAAAATGGACCGTTATACTCTATTTAGTGTTCTTTGAAGTCTTAACTTGCTAGTTTAGCTTTTGGGCATCGTTTCGTTAGGTAAAGAAGCCAATAGACCAAGTGAAGTTCAAAATTGCACGAAACGTGAAAAACTTGTCTATGCGTAGAATTGAGCATTCCTAAGGCATCATAATGGACCGTTATACTCTATTTAGTGTTCTTTGAAGTCTTAACTTGCTAGTTTATCTTTTGGACATCGTTTTGTTAGGTAAAGAAGCCAATAGACCAAGTTAAGTTCAAAATTGCACGAAACGTGAAAAACTTGTCAATGCATAGAATTGAGCATTCCTGAGGTATCAAAATGGACAGTTATACTCTATTTAGTGTTCTTCGAAGTCTTAACTTGCTAGTTTTGCTTTTGGATATCGTTTCGTTAGGTAAAGAGGCCAATAGACTAAGTGAAGTTCAAAATTGCACCAAACGTGAAAAACTTGTCTATGCATAGAATTGAGCTTTCCTAAGGCATCAAAATGGACCGTTATACTCTATTTAGTGTTCTTTGAAGTCTTAACTTGCTAGTTTAGCTTTTGGACATCGTTTCGTTAGGTAAAGAAGCCAATAGACCAAGTTAAGTTCAAAATTGCACGAAACGTGAAAAACTTGTCTATGCATAGAATTGAGGATTCCTAAGGCATCAAAATGGACCGTTATACTCTATTTAGTGTTCTTTGAAGTCTTAACTTGCTAGTTTAGCTTTTGGACATCGTTTCGTTAGGTAAAGAAGCCAATAGACCAAGTTAAGTTCAAAATTGCACGAAACGTGAAAAACTTGTCTATGCATAGAATTGAGGATTCCTAAGGCATCAAAATGGACCGTTATACTCTATTTAGTGTTCTTTGAAGTCTTAACTTGCTAGTTTATCTTTTGGACATCGTTTTGTTAGGTAAAGAAGCCAATAGACCAAGTTAAGTTCAAAATTGCACGAAACGTGAAAAACTTGTCTATGCATAGAATTGAGCATTCCTGAGGTATCAAAATGGACCGTTATACTCTATTTAGTGTTCTTTGAAGTCTTAACTTGCTAGTTTAGCTTTTGGACATCGTTTCGTTAGGTAAAGAAGCCAATAGACCAAGTTAAGTTCAAAATTGCACGAAACGTGAAAAACTTGTCTATGCATAGAATTGAGGATTCCTAAGGCATCAAAATGGACCGTTATACTCTATTTAGTGTTCTTTGAAGTCTTAACTTGCTAGTTTAGCTTTTGGACATCGTTTCGTTAGGTAAAGAAGCCAATAGACCAAGTTCAGTTCAAAATTGCACGAAACGTGAAAAACTTGTCTATGCATAGAATTTAGCATTCCTAAGGTATCAAAATGGACCGTTATACTCTCTTTTGTGTTCTTCGAGGTCTTAACTTGCTAGTTTAGCTTTTGGACATCGTTTCGTTAGGTAAAGAGGCCAATAGACCAAGTGAAGTTCAAAATTGCACGAAACGTGAAAAACTTGTCTATGCATAGAATTGAGCATTCCTAAGGTATCAAAATGGACCGTTATACTCTATTTAGTGTTCTTCGAGGTCTTAACTTGCTAGTTTAGCTTTTGGACATCGTTTCGTTAGGTAAAGAGGCCAATAGACCAAGTGAAGTTCAAAATTGCACGAAACGTGAAAAACTTGTCTATGCGTAGAATTGAGCATTCCTAAGGTATCAAAATGGACCGTTATACTCTATTTAGTGTTCTTTGAAGTCTTAACTTGCTAGTTTATCTTTTGGACATCGTTTTGTTAGGTAAAGACGCCAATAGACCAAGTTAAGTTCAAAATTGCACGAAACGTGAAAAACTTGTCTATGCATAGAATTGAGCATTCCTGAGGTATCAAAATGGACAGTTATACTCTATTTAGTGTTCTTCGAAGTCTTAACTTGCTAGTTTTGCTTTTGGATATCGTTTCGTTAGGTAAAGAGGCCAATAGACCAAGTGAAGTTCAAAATTGCACGAAACGTGAAAAACTTGTCTATGCATAGAATTGAGCTTTCCTAAGGCATCAAAATGGACCGTTATACTCTATTTAGTGTTCTTCGAAGTCTTAACTTGTTAGTTTAGCTTTTGGACATCGTTTCATTAGGTAAAGATGCCAACAGACCAAGTGAAGTTCAAAATTGCACGAAACGTGACAAACTTGTCTATGCATAGAATTGAGCATTCTTGAGGTATCAAAATGGACAGTTATACTCTATTTAGTGTTCTTCGAAGTCTTAACTTGCTAGTTTTGCTTTTGGATATCGTTTCGTTAGGTAAAGAGGCCAATAGACCAAGTGAAGTTCAAAATTGCACGAAACGTGAAAAACTTGTCTATGCATAGAATTGAGCTTTCCTAAGGCATCAAAATGGACCGTTATACTCTATTTAGTGTTCTTTGAAGTCTTAACTTGCTAGTTTAGCTTTTGGACATCGTTTCGTTAGGTAAAGAAGCCAATAGACCAAGTTAAGTTCAAAATTGCACGAAACGTGAAAAACTTGTCTATGCATAGAATTGAGGATTCCTAAGGCATCAAAATGGACCGTTATACTCTATTTAGTGTTCTTTGAAGTCTTAACTTGCTAGTTTAGCTTTTGGGCATCGTTTCGTTAGGTAAAGAAGCCAATAGACCAAGTTCAGTTCAAAATTGCACGAAACGTGAAAAACTTGTCTATGCATAGAATTTAGCATTCCTAAGGTATCAAAATGGACCGTTATACTCTCTTTTGTGTTCTTCGAGGTCTTAACTTGCTAGTTTAGCTTTTGGACATCGTTTCGTTAGGTAAAGAGGCCAATAGACCAAGTGAAGTTCAAAATTGCACGAAACGTGAAAAACTTGGCTATGCATAGAATTGAGCATTCCTAAGGTATCAAAATGGACCGTTATGCTCTATTTAGTGTTCTTCGAGGTCTTAACTTGCTAGTTTAGCTTTTGGACATCGTTTCGTTAGGTAAAGAGGCCAATAGACCAAGTGAAGTTCAAAATTGAACGAAACGTGAAAAACTTGTCTATGCATAGAATTGAGCATTCCTAAGGCATCAAAATGGACTGTTATACTCTATTTAGTGTTCTTTGAAGTCTTAACTTGCTAGTTTATCTTTTGGACATCGTTTTGTTAGGCAAAGAAGCCAATAGACCAAGTTAAGTTCAAAATTGCACGAAACGTGAAAAACTTGTCTATGCATAGAATTGAGCATTCCTGAGGTATCAAAATGGACAGTTATACTCTATTTAGTGTTCTTCAAAGTCTTAACTTGCTAGTTTTTCTTTTGGATATCGTTTCGTTAGGTAAAGAGGCCAATAGACCAAGTGAAGTTCAAAATTGCACGAAACGTGAAAAACTTGTCTATGCATAGAATTGAGCATTCCTAAGGAATCAAAATGGACCGTTATACTCTATTTAGTGTTCTTCGAGGTCTTAACTTGCTAGTTTAGCTTTTGGACATCGTTTCGTTAGGTAAAGAGGCCAATAGACCAAGTGAAGTTCAAAATTGCACGAAACGTGAAAAACTTGTCTATGCATGGAATTGAGCATTCCTAAGGCATCAAAATGGACCGTTATACTCTATTTAGTGTTCTTTGAAGTCTTAACTAACTAGTTTAGCTTTTGGACATCGTTTTGTTAGGTAAAGAAGCCAATAGACCAAGTTAAGTTCAAAATTGCACGAAACGTGAAAAACTTGTCTATGCATAGAATTGAGCATTCCTAAGGTATCAAAATGGACAGTTATAGTCTATTTAGTCTTCTTCGAATTCTTAACTTGCTAGTTTAGCTTTTGGATATCGTTTCGTTAGGTAAAGAGGCCAATAGACCAAGTGAAGTTCAAAATTGCACGAAACGTGAAAAACTTGTCTATGCATAGAATTGAGCTTTCCTAAGGCATCAAAATAGACCGTTATACTCTATTTAGTGTTCTTTGAAGTCTTAACTTGCTAGTTTAGCTTTTGGACATCGTTTCGTTAGGTAAAGAAGCCAATAGACCAAGTTAAGTTCAAAATTGCACGAAATGTGAAAAACTTGTCTATGCATAGAATTGAGCATTCCTAAGGCATCAAAACGGACCGTTATACTTTATTTAGTGTTCTTTGAAGTCTTAACTTGCTAGTTTAGCTTTTGGACATCGTTTTGTTAGGTAAAGAAGCCAATAGACCAAGTTAAGTACAAAATTGCACGAAACGTGAAAAACTTGTCTATGCATAGAATTGAGCATTCCTAAGGAATCAAAATGGACCGTTATACTCTATTCAGTGTTCTGTGAAGTCTTAACTTGCTAGTTTAGCTTTTGGACATCGTTTTGTTAGGTAAAGAGGCCAATAGACCAAGTTATGGTCAAAATTGCACGAAACGTGATAAACTTGTCTATGCATAGAATTGAGCATTCCTAAGGCATCAAAATGGACTGTTATACTCTATTTAGTGTTCTTCGAAGTCTTAACTTGCTTGTTTAGCTTTTGGACATCGTTTTGTTAGGTAAAGAAGCCAATAGACCAAGTTAAGTTCAAAATTGCACGAAACGTCAAAAACTTGTCCATGCATAGAATTGAGCATTCCTAAGGCATCAAAATGGACCGTTATACTCTATTTAGTGTTCTTTGAAGTCTTAACTTGCTAGTTTATCTTTTGGACATCGTTTTCTTAGGTAAAGAAGCCAATAGACCAAGTTAAGTTCAAAATTGCACGAAACGTGAGAAACTTGTCTATGCATAGAATTGAGCATTCCTAGGGCATCAAAATGGACCGTTATTGTCTATTTAGTGTTCTTCGAAGTCTTAACTTGCTAGCTTTGCTTTTAGACATCGTTTCGTTAGGAAAAGAGGCCAATAGACCAAGTGAAGTTCAAAATTGCACGAAACGTGAAAAACTTGTCTATGCGTAGAATTGAGCGTTCCTAAGGCGTCAAAATGGACCGTTATACTCTATTTAGTGTTCTTTGAAGTCTTAACTTGCTAGTTTAGCTTTTGGACATCGTTTCGTTAGGTAAAGAAGCCAATAGACCAAGTTAAGTTCAAAATTGCACGAAACGTGAAAAACTTGTCTATGCATAGAATTGAGCATTCCTAAGGTATCAAAATGGACCGTTATACTCTATTTAGTGTTCTTCGAGGTCTTAACTTGCTAGTTTAGCTTTTGGACATCGTTTCGTTAGGTAAAGAGGCCAATAGACCAAGTGAAGTTCAAAATTGCACGAAACGTGAAAAACTTGTCCATGCATAGAATTGAGCATTCCTAAGGCATCAAAATGGACCGTTATACTCTATTTAGTGTTCTTTGAAGTCTTAACTTGCTAGTTTAGCTTTTGGACATCGTTTCGTTAGGTAAAGAAGCCAATAGACCAAGTTAAGTTCAAAATTGCACGAAACGTGAAAAACTTGTCTATGCATAGAATTGAGCATTCCTAAGGTATCAAAATGGACAGTTATACTCTATTTAGTGTTCTTCGAATTCTTAACTTGCTAGTTTAGCTTTTGGATATCGTTTCGTTAGGTAAAGAGGCCAATAGACCAAGTGAAGTTCAAAATTGCACGAAACGTGAAAAACTTGTCTATGCATAGAATTGAGCTTTCCTAAGGCATCAAAATGGACCGTTATACTCTATTTAGTGTTCTTTGAAGTCTTAACTTGCTAGTTTAGCTTTTGGACATCGTTTCGTTAGGTAAAGAAGCCAATAGACCAAGTTAAGTTCAAAATTGCACGAAATGTGAAAAACTTGTCTATGCATAGAATTGAGCATTCCTAAGGCATCAAAACGGATCGTTATACTTTATTTAGTGTTCTTTGAAGTCTTAACTTGCTAGTTTAGCTTTTGGACATCGTTTTGTTAGGTAAAGAAGCCAATAGACCAAGTTAAGTACAAAATTGCACGAAACGTGAAAAACTTGTCTATGCATAGAATTGAGCATTCCTAAGGAATCAAAATGGACCGTTATACTCTATTCAGTGTTCTGTGAAGTCTTAACTTGCTAGTTTAGCTTTTGGACATCGTTTTGTTAGGTAAAGAGGCCAATAGACCAAGTTATGGTCAAAATTGCACGAAACGTGATAAACTTGTCTATGCATAGAATTGAGCATTCCTAAGGCATCAAAATGGACTGTTATACTCTATTTAGTGTTCTTCGAAGTCTTAACTTGCTTGTTTAGCTTTTGGACATCGTTTTGTTAGGTAAAGAAGCCAATAGACCAAGTTAAGTTCAAAATTGCACGAAACGTCAAAAACTTGTCCTATGCATAGAATTGAGCATTCCTAAGGCATCAAAATGGACCGTTATACTCTATTTAGTGTTCTTTGAAGTCTTAACTTGCTAGTTTATCTTTTGGACATCGTTTTCTTAGGTAAAGAAGCCAATAGACCAAGTTAAGTTCAAAATTGCACGAAACGTGAGAAACTTGTCTATGCATAGAATTGAGCATTCCTAAGGCATCAAAATGGACCGTTATTGTCTATTTAGTGTTCTTCGAAGTCTTAACTTGCTAGCTTTGCTTTTAGACATCGTTTCGTTAGGAAAAGAGGCCAATAGACCAAGTGAAGTTCAAAATTGCACGAAACGTGAAAAACTTGTCTATGCGTAGAATTGAGCGTTCCTAAGGCGTCAAAATGGACCGTTATACTCTATTTAGTGTTCTTTGAAGTCTTAACTTGCTAGTTTAGCTTTTGGACATCGTTTCGTTAGGTAAAGAAGCCAATAGACCAAGTTAAGTTCAAAATTGCACGAAACGTGAAAAACTTGTCTATGCATAGAATTGAGCATTCCTAAGGTATCAAAATGGACCGTTATACTCTATTTAGTGTTCTTCGAGGTCTTAACTTGCTAGTTTAGCTTTTGGACATCGTTTCGTTAGGTAAAGAGGCCAATAGACCAAGTGAAGTTCAAAATTGCACGAAACGTGAAAAACTTGTCTATGCATAGAATTGAGCATTCCTAAGGCATCAAAATGGACCGTTATACTCTATTTAGTGTTCTTTGAAGTCTTAACTTGCTAGTTTAGCTTTTGGACATCGTTTTGTTAGGTAAAGAAGCCAATAGACCAAGTTAAGTTCAAAATTGCACGAAACGTCAAAAACTTGTCCATGCATAGAATTGAGCATTCCTAAGGCATCAAAATGGACCGCTATACTCTATTTAGTGTTCTTTGAAGTCTTAACTTGCTAGTTTATCTTTTGGACATCGTTTTCTTAGGTAAAGAAGCCAATAGACCAAGTTAAGTTCAAAATTGCACGAAACGTGAGAAACTTGTCTATGCATAGAATTGAGCATTCCTAAGGCATCAAAATGGGCCGTTATTTTCTATTTAGTGTTTTTCGAAGTCTTAACTTGCTAGCTTTGCTTTTAGACATCGTTTCGTTAGGAAAAGAGGCCAATAGACCAAGTGAAGTTCAAAATTGCACGCAACGTGAAAAACTTGTCTATGCGTAGAATTGAGCATTCCTAAGGCATCAAAATGGACCGTTATACTCTATTTAGTGTTCTTTGAAGTCTTAACTTGCTAGTTTAGCTTTTGGACATCGTTTTGTTAGGTAAAGAAGCCAATAGACCAAGTTAAGTTCAAAATTGCACGAAACGTGAAAAACTTGTCTATGCATAGAATTGAGCATTCCTAAGGTATCAAAATGGACCGTTATACTCTATTTAGTGTTCTTCGAGGTCTTAACTTGCTAGTTTAGCTTTTAGACATCGTTTCGTTAGGTAAAGAGGCCAATAGACCAAGTGAAATTCAAAATTGCACGAAACGTGAAAAACTTGTCTATGCATAGAATTGAGCATTCCTAAGGCATCAAAATGGACCGTTATACTCTATTTAGTGTTCTTTGAAGTCTTAACTTGCTAGTTTAGCTTTTGGACATCGTTTTGTTAGGTAAAGAAGCCAATAGACCAAGTTAAGTTCAAAATTGCACGAAACGTCAAAAACTTGTCCATGCATAGAATTGAGCATTCCTAAGGCATCAAAATGGACCGTTATACTCTATTTAGTGTTCTTTGAAGTCTTAACTTGCTAGTTTATCTTTTGGACATCGTTTTCTTAGGTAAATAAGCCAATAGACCAAGTTAAGTTCAAAATTGCACGAAACGTGAGAAACTTGTCTATGCATAGAATTGAGCATTCCTAAGGCATCAAAATGGACCGTTATAATCTATTTAGTGTTCTTCGAAGTCTTAACTTGCTAGCTTTGCTTTTAGACATCGTTTCGTTAGGAAAAGAGGCCAATAGACCAAGTGAAGTTCAAAATTGCACGAAACGTGAAAAACTTGTGTATGCGTAGAATTGAGCGTTCCTAAGGCATCAAAATGGACCGTTATACTCTATTTAGTGTTCTTTGAAGTCTTAACTTGCTAGTTTAGCTTTTGGACATCGTTTTGTTAGGTAAAGAAGCCAATAGACCAAGTTATGTTCAAAATTGCACGAAACGTGATAAACTTGTCTATGCATAGAATTGAGCATTCCTAAGGCATCAAAATGGACCGTTATACTCTATTTAGTGTTCTTCGAAGTCTTAACTTGCTTGTTTAGCTTTTGGACATCGTTTTGTTAGGTAAAGAAGCCAATAGACCAAGTTAAGTTCAAAATTGCACGAAACGTCAAAAACTTGTCCATGCATAGAATTGAGCATTCCTAAGGCATCAAAATGGACCGTTATACTCTATTTAGTGTTCTTTGAAGTCTTAACTTGCTAGTTTATCTTTTGGACATCGTTTTGTTAGGTAAAGAAGCCAATAGACCAAGTTAAGTTCAAAATTGCACGAAACGTGAGAAACTTGTCTATGCATAGAATTGAGCATTCCTAAGGCATCAAAATGGACCGTTATTTTCTATTTAGTGTTCTTCGAAGTCTTAACTTGCTAGCTTTGCTTTTAGACATCGTTTCGTTAGGAAAAGAGGCCAATAGACCAAGTGAAGTTCAAAATTGCACGAAACGTGAAAAACTTGTCTATGCGTAGAATTGAGCGTTCCTAAGGTATCAAAATGGACCGTTATACTCTATTTAGTGTTCTTTGAAGTCTTAACTTGCTAGTTTAGCTTTTGGACATTGTTTTGTTAGGTAAAGAAGCCAATAGACCAAGTTAAGTTCAAAATTGCACGAAACGTGAGAAACTTGTCTATGCATAGAATTGAGCATTCCTAAGGCATCAAAATGGACCGTTATACTCTATTTAGTGTTCTTTGAAGTCTTAACTTGCTAGTTTAGCTTTTGGACATCGTTTTGTTAGGTAAAGATGCCAATAGACCAAGTTAAGTTCAAAATTGCACGAAACGTCAAAAACTTGTCCATGCATAGAATTGAGCATTCCTAAGGCATCAAAATGGACCGTTATACTCTATTTAGTGTTCTTTGAAGTCTTAACTTGCTAGTTTATCTTTTGGACATCGTTTTCTTAGGTAAAGAAGCCAATAGACCAAGTTAAGTTCAAAATTGCACGAAACGTGAGAAACTTGTCTATGCATAGAATTGAGCATTCCTAAGGCATCAAAATGGACCGTTATTGTCTATTTAGTGTTCTTCGAAGTATTAACTTGCTAGCTTTGCTTTTAGACATCGTTTCGTTAGGAAAAGAGGCCAATAGACCAAGTGAAGTTCAAAATTGCACGAAACGTGGAAAACTTGTCTATGCGTAGAATTGAGCGTTCCTAAGGCGTCAAAATGGACCGTTATACTCTATTTAGTGTTCTTTGAAGTCTTAGCTTGCTAGTTTAGCTTTTGGACATCGTTTCGTTAGGTAAAGAAGCCAATAGACCAAGTTAAGTTCAAAATTGCACGAAACGTGAAAAACTTGTCTATGCATAGAATTGAGCATTCCTAAGGTATCAAAATGGACCGTTATACTCTATTTAGTGTTCTTCGAGGTCTTAACTTGCTAGTTTAGCTTTTGGACATCGTTTCGTTAGGTAAAGAGGCCAATAGACCAAGTGAAGTTCAAAATTGCACGAAACGTGAAAAACTTGTCTATGCATAGAATTGAGCATTCCTAAGGCATCAAAATGGACCGTTATACTCTATTTAGTGTTCTTTGAAGTCTTAACTTGCTAGTTTAGCTTTTGGACATCGTTTTGTTAGGTAAAGAAGCCAATAGACCAAGTTAAGTTCAAAATTGCACGAAACGTCAAAAACTTGTCCATGCATAGAATTGAGCATTCCTAAGGCATCAAAATGGACCGCTATACTCTATTTAGTGTTCTTTGAAGTCTTAACTTGCTAGTTTATCATTTGGACATCGTTTTCTTAGGTAAAGAAGCCAATAGACCAAGTTAAGTTCAAAATTGCACGAAACGTGAGAAACTTGTCTATGCATAGAATTGAGCATTCCTAAGGCATCAAAATGGACCGTTATTTTCTATTTAGTGTTCTTCGAAGTCTTAACTTGCTAGCTTTGCTTTTAGACATCGTTTCGTTAGGAAAAGAGGCCAATAGACCAAGTGAAGTTCAAAATTGCACGCAACGTGAAAAACTTGTCTATGCGTAGAATTGAGCGTTCCTAAGGCATCAAAATGGACCGTTATACTCTATTTAGTGTTCTTTGAAGTCTTAACTTGCTAGTTTAGCTTTTGGACATCGTTTTGTTAGGTAAAGAAGCCAATAGACCAAGTTAAGTTCAAAATTGCACGAAACGTGAAAAACTTGTCTATGCATAGAATTGAGCATTCCTAAGGTATCAAAATGGATCGTTATACTCTATTTAGTGTTCTTCGAGGTCTTAACTTGCTAGTTTAGCTTTTGGACATCGTTTCGTTAGGTAAAGAGGCCAATAGACCAAGTGAAATTCAAAATTGCACGAAACGTGAAAAACTTGTCTATGCATAGAATTGAGCATTCCTAAGGCATCAAAATGGACCGTTATACTCTATTTAGTGTTCTTTGAAGTCTTAACTTGCTAGTTTAGCTTTTGGACATCGTTTTGTTAGGTAAAGAAGCCAATAGACCAAGTTAAGTTCAAAATTGCACGAAACGTCAAAAACTTGTCCATGCATAGAATTGAGCATTCCTAAGGCATCAAAATGGACCGTTATACTCTATTTAGTGTTCTTTGAAGTCTTAACTTGCTAGTTTATCTTTTGGACATCGTTTTCTTAGGTAAAGAAGCCAATAGACCAAGTTAAGTTCAAAATTGCACGAAACGTGAGAAACTTGTCTATGCATAGAATTGAGCATTCCTAAGGCATCAAAATGGACCGTTATAATCTATTTAGTGTTCTTCGAAGTCTTAACTTGCTAGCTTTGCTATTAGACATCGTTTCGTTAGGAAAAGAGGCCAATAGACCAAGTGAAGTTCAAAATTGCACGAAACGTGAAAAACTTGTGTATGCGTAGAATTGAGCGTTCCTAAGGCATCAAAATGGACCGTTATACTCTATTTAGTGTTCTTTGAAGTCTTAACTTGCTAGTTTAGCTTTTGGACATCGTTTTGTTAGGTAAAGAAGCCAATAGACCAAGTTATGTTCAAAATTGCACGAAACGTGATAAACTTGTCTATGCATAGAATTGAGCATTCCTAAGGCATTCAAAATGGACCGTTATACTCTATTTAGTGTTCTTCGAAGTCTTAACTTGCTTGTTTAGCTTTTGGACATCGTTTTGTTAGGTAAAGAAGCCAATAGACCAAGTTAAGTTCAAAATTGCACGAAACGTCAAAAACTTGTCCATGCATAGAATTGAGCATTCCTAAGGCATCAAAATGGACCGTTATACTCTATTTAGTGTTCTTTGAAGTCTTAACTTGCTAGTTTATCTTTTGGACATCGTTTTGTTAGGTAAAGAAGCCAATAGACCAAGTTAAGTTCAAAATTGCACGAAACGTGAGAAACTTGTCTATGCATAGAATTGTGCATTCCTAAGGCATCAAAATGGACCGTTATTTTCTATTTAGTGTTCTTCGAAGTCTTAACTTGCTAACTTTGCTTTTAGACATCGTTTCGTTAGGAAAAGAGGCCAATAGACCAAGTGAAGTTCAAAATTGCACGAAACGTGAAAAACTTGTCTATGCGTAGAATTGAGCGTTCCTAAGGTATCAAAATGGACCGTTATACTCTATTTAGTGTTCTTTGAAGTCTTAACTTGCTAGTTTAGCTTTTGGCCATCGTTTTGTTAGGTAAAGAAGCCAATAGACCAAGTTAAGTTCAAAATTGCACGAAACGTGAGAAACTTGTCTATGCATAGAATTGAGCATTCCTAAGGCATCAAAATGGACCGTTATACTCTATTTAGTGTTCTTTGAAGTCTTAACTTGCTAGTTTAGCTTTTGGACATCGTTTTGTTAGGTAAAGAAGCCAATAGACCAAGTTAAGTTCAAAATTGCACGAAACGTGAAAAACTTGTCTATGCATAGAATTGAGCATTCCTAAGGCATCCAAATGGACCGTTATACTCTATTTAGTGTTCTTTGAAGTCTTAACTTGCTAGTTTATCTTTTGGACATCGTTTTCTTAGGTAAAGAAGCCAATAGATCAAGTTAAGTTCAAAATTGCACGAAACGTGAAAAACTTGTCTATGCATAGAATTGAGCTTTCCTAAGGCATCAAAATGGACCGTTATTGTCTATTTAGTGTTCTTCGAAGTCTTAAATTGCTAGCTTTGCTTTTGGACATCGTTTCGTTAGGAAAAGAGGCCAATAGACCAAGTGAAGTTCAAAATTGCACGAAACGTGATAAACTTGTCTATGCATAGAATTGAGCATTCCTAAGGCATCAAAATGGACCGTTATACTCTAGTTAGTGTTCTTTGAAGTCTTAACTTGCTAGTTTATCTTTTGGACATCGTTTTCTTAGGTAAAGAAGCCAATAGACCAAGTTAAGTTCAAAATTGCACGAAACGTGAAAAACTTGTCTATGCATAGAATTGAGCATTCCTAAGGCATCAACATGGACCGTTATAATCTCTTTAGTGTTCTTTGAAGCCTTAATTTGCTAGTTTAGCTTTTGGACAATGTTCCGTTAGGTAAAGAAGCCAATAGACCAAGGTAAGTTCAAAATGGCACGAAACATGAAAAACTTGTCTATGCATAGAATTGAGCATTCCTAAGGCATCAAAATGGACCGTTATACTCTATTTAGTGTTCTTAGAAGTCATAACTTGCTAGTTTAGCTTTTGGACAACGTTTCGTTAGGTAAAGACGCCAATAGACCAAGTTAAGTTCAAAATTGCACGAAACGTGAAAAACCTGTCAATGCATAGAATTGAGCATTCCTACGGTATCAAAATGGACCGTTATACTCTATTTAGTGTTCTTCGAAGTCTTAACTTGCTAGTTTTGCTTTTGGGCATCGTTTTGTTAGGTAAAGAGGCCAATAGACCAAGTTAAGTTCAAAATTACACGAAACGTGAAAAACTTGTCTATGCATAGAATTGAGCATTCCTAAGGCATCAAAATGGACCGTTATACTCTATTTAGTGTTCTTTGAAGACTTAACTTGCTAGTTTAGCTTTTGGACACCGTTTCGTTAGGTAAAGAAGCCAATAGACCAAGTTAAGTTGAAAATTGCACGAAACGTGAAAAACTTGTCTATGCATAGAATTGAGCATTCCTAAGGCATCAAAATGGACCGTTATACTCTATTTAGTGTTCTTTGAAGTCATAACTTTCTAGTTTAGCTTTTGGACACCGTTTCGTTAGGTAAAGAAGCCAATAGACCAAGTTAAGTTGAAAATTGCACGAAACGTGAAAAACTTGTCTATGCATAGAATTGAGCATTCCTAAGGCATCAAAATGGACCGTTATACTCTATTTAGTGTTCTTTGAAGTCTTAACTTGCTAGTTTATCTTTTGGACATCGTTTTCTTAGGTAAAGAAGCCAATAGACCAAGTTAAGTTCAAAATTGCTCGAAACGTGAAAAACTTGTCTATGTATAGAATTGAGCATTCCTAAGGCATCAACATGGACCGTTATAATCTCTTGAGTGTTCTTTGAAGCTTTAATTTGCTAGTTTAGCTTTTGGACAATCGTTTCGTTAGGTAAAGAAGCCAATAGACCAAGGTAAGTTCAAAATTGACACGAAACATGAAAAACTTGTCTATGCATAGAATTGAGCATTCCTAAGGCATCAAAATGGACCGTTATACTCTATTTAGTGTTCTTAGAAGTCATAATTTGCTAGTTTAGCTTTTGGACAACGTTTCGTTAGGTAAAGACGCCAATAGACCAAGTTAAGTTCAAAATTGCACGAAACGTGAAAAACCTGTCATGCATAGAATTGAGCATTCCTAAGGTATCAAAATGGACCGTTATACTCTATTTAGTGTTCTTCGAAGTCTTAACTTGCTAGTTTAGCTTTTGGGCATCGTTTCGTTAGGTAAAGAGGCCAATAGACCAAGTTAAGTTCAAAATTACACGAAACGTGAGAAAACTTGTCTATGCATAGAATTGAGCATTCCTAAGGCATCAAAATGGACCGTTATACTCTATTTAGTGTTCTTTGAAGTCTTAACTTGCTAGTTTAGCTTTTGGACATCGTTTCGTTAGGTAAAGAAGCCAATAGACCAAGTTAAGTTGCAAAATTGCACGAAACGTGAAAAACTTGTCTATGCATAGAATTGAGCATTCCTAAGGCATCAAAATGGACCGTTATACTCTATTTAGTGTTCTTTGAAGTCATAACTTGCTAGTTTAGCTTTTGGACATCGTTTCGTTAGGTAAAGAAGCCAATAGACCAAGTTAAGTTGAAAATTGCACGAAACGTGAAAAACTTGTCTATGCATAGAATTGAGCATTCCTAAGGCATCAAAATGGACCGTTATACTCTATTTAGTGTTCTTTGAAGTCTTAACTTGCTAGTTTATCTTTTGGACATCGTTTTCTTAGGTAAAGAAGCCAATAGACCAAGTTAAGTTCAAAATTGCTCGAAACGTGAAAAACTTGTCTATGTATAGAATTGAGCATTCCTAAAGCATCAACATGGACCGTTATAATCTCTTGAGTGTTCTTTGAAGCTTTAATTTGCTAGTTTAGCTTTTGGACAATGTTCCGTTAGGTAAAGAAGCCAATAGACCAAGGTAAGTTCAAAATGACACGAAACATGAAAAACTTGTCTATGCATAGAATTGAGCATTCCTAAGGCATCAAAATGGACCGTTATACTCTATTTAGTGTTCTTAGAAGTCATAATTTGCTAGTTTAGCTTTTGGACAACGTTTCGTTAGGTAAAGACGCCAATAGACCAAGTTAAGTTCAAAATTGCACGAAACGTGAAAAACCTGTCAATGCATAGAATTGAGCATTCCTAAGGTATCAAAATGGACCGTTATACTCTATTTAGTGTTCTTCGAAGTCTTAACTTGCTAGTTTAGCTTTTGGGCATCGTTTCGTTAGGTAAAGAGGCCAATAGACCAAGTTAAGTTCAAAATTACACGAAACGTGAAAAACTTGTCTATGCATAGAATTGAGCATTCCTAAGGCATCAAAATGGACCGTTATACTCTATTTAGTGTTCTTTGAAGTCTTAACTTGCTAGTTTAGCTTTTGGACACTGTTTCGTTAGGTAAAGAAGCCAATAGACCAAGTTAAGTTGAAAATTGCACGAAACGTGAAAAACTTGTCTATGCATAGAATTGAGCATTCCTAAGGCATCAAAATGGACCGTTATACTCTATTGAGTGTTCTTTGAAGTTATAACTTTCTAGTTTAGCTTTTGGACACCGTTTCGTTAGGTAAAGAAGCCAATAGACCAAATTCAGTTCAAAATTGCACGAAACGTGAAAAACTTGTCTATGCATAGAATTGAGCATTCCTAAGGCATCAAAATGGACCGTTATAATCTCTTTAGTGTTCTTCAAAGTCTTAACTTGCTAGTTTTTCTTTTTGACAATGTTTCGTTAGGTAAAGAAGCCAATAGACCAAGTTAAGTTCGAAATTGCACGAAACATGAAAAACTTGTCTATGACAAGAATTGAGCAATTCTAAGGCATCAAAATGGACCATTATAATCTCTTTTGTGTTCTTAGAAGCCCTAACTTGCTAGTTTAGCTTTTGGACAACGTTCCGTAGGTAAAGAAGCCAATAGACCAAGTTAAGTTCAAAATGGCACGAAACATGAAAAACTTGTCTATGCATAGAATTGAGCATTCCTAAGGCATCAAAATGGACCGTTATAATCTGTTTAGTGTTCTTAGAAGTCATAACTTGCTAGTTTAGCTTTTGGACAAAGTTTCGTTAGGTAAAGAAGCCAATAGACCAAGTTAAGTTCACGATTGCACGAAATGTGAAAAACTTGTCTATGCATAGAATTGAGCATTCCTAAGGCATCAAAATGGACCGTTATAATCTATTTAGTGTTCTTCGAAGTCTTAACTTGCTAGTTTAGCTTTTGGGCATCGTTTCATTAGGTAAAGAAGCCAATAGACCAAGTTAAGTTCAAAATTGCACGAAACGTGAAAAACCTGTCAATGCATAGAATTGAGCATTCCTAAGGTATCAAAATGGACCGTTATACTCTATTTAGTGTTCTTCGAAGTCTTAACTTGCTAGTTTAGCTTTTAGGAATCGTTTTGTTAGGTAAAGAGGCCAATAGACCAAGTTAAGTTCAAAATTGCACGAAACGTGAAAAACTTGTCTATGCATAGAATTGAGCATTCCTAAGGCATCAAAATGGACCGTTATACTCTATTTAGTGTTCTTTGAAGTCTTAACTTGCTAGTTTAGCTTTTGGACACCGTTTCGTTAGGTAAAGAAGCCAATAGACCAAGTTTAGTTGAAAATTGCACGAAACGTGAAAAACTTGTCTATGCATAGAATTGAGCATTCCTAAGGCATCAAAATGGACCGTTATACTCTATTTAGTGTTCTTTGAAGTCTTAACTTGCTAGTTTATCTTTTGGACATCGTTTTCTTAGGTAAAGAAGCCAATAGACCAAGTTAAGTTCAAAATTGCTCGAAACGTGAAAAACTTGTCTATGCATAGAATTGAGCATTCCTAAGGCATCAAAATGGATCGTTATACTCTATTTAGTGTTCTTAGAAGTCATAACTTGCTAGTTTAGCTTTTGGACAACGTTTCGTTAGGTAAAGACGCCAATAGACCAAGTTAAGTTCAAAATTGCACGAAACGTGAAAAACCTGTCAATGCATAGAATTGAGCATTCCTAAGGTATCAAAATGGACCGTTATACTCTATTTAGTGTTCTTCGAAGTCTTAACTTGCTAGTTTAGCTTTTGGGCATCGTTTCGTTAGGTAAAGAGGCCAATAGACCAAGTTAAGTTCAAAATTACACGAAACGTGAAAAACTTGTCTATGCATAGAATTGAGCATTCCTAAGGCATCAAAATGGACCGTTATACTCTATTTAGTGTTCTTTGAAGTCTTAACTTGCTAGTTTAGCTTTTGGACACCGTTTCGTTAGGTAAAGAACCCAATAGACCAAGTTAAGTTGAAAATTGCACGAAACGTGAAAAACTTGTCTATGCATAGAATTGAGCATTCCTAAGGCATCAAAATGGACCGTTATACTCTATTGAGTGTTCTTTGAAGTTATAACTTTCTAGTTTAGCTTTTGGACACCGTTTCGTTAGGTAAGGAAGCCAATAGACCAAATTCAGTTCAAAATTGCACGAAACGGGAAAAACTTGTCTATGCATAGAATTGAGCATTCCTAAGGCATCAAAATGGACCGTTATAATCTCTTTAGTGTTCTTCAAAGTCTTAACTTGCTAGTTTTTCTTTTTGACAATGTTTCGTTAGGTAAAGAAGCCAATAGACCAAGTTAAGTTCGAAATTGCACGAAACATGAAAAACTTGTCTATGACAAGAATTGAGCAATTCTAAGGCATCAAAATGGACCATTATAATCTCTTTTGTGTTCTTAGAAGCCCTAACTTGCTAGTTTAGCTTTTGGACAACGTTCCGTTAGGTAAAGAAGCCAATACACCAAGTTAAGTTCAAAATCGCACGAAACATGAAAAACTTGTCTATGCATAGAATTGAGCATTCCTAAGGCATCAAAATGGACCGTTATACTCTGTTTAGTGTTCTTAGAAGTCATAACTTGCTAGTTTAGCTTTTGGACAAAGTTTCGTTAGGTAAAGAAGCCAATAGACCAAGTTAAGTTCACGATTGCACGAAATGTGAAAAACTTGTCTATGCATAGAATTGAGCATTCCTAAGGCATCAAAATGGACCGTTATAATCTATTTAGTGTTCTTCGAAGTCTTAACTTGCTAGTTTAGCTTTTGGGCATCGTTTCATTAGGTAAAGAAGCCAATAGACCAAGTTAAGTTCAAAATTGCACGAAACGTGAAAAACTTGTCAATGCATAGAATTGAGCATTCCTAAGGTATCAAAATGGACCGTTATACTCTATTTAGTGTTCTTCGAAGTCTTAACTTGCTAGTTTAGCTTTTGGACATCGTTTCGTTAGGTAAAGAGGCCAATAGACCAAGTGAAGTTCAAAATTGCACGAAACGTGAAAAACTTGTCTATGCATAGAATTGAGCATTCCTAAGGCATTAAAATGGACCGTTATTATCTATTTAGTGTTCTTCGAAGTCTTAACTTGCTAGTTTAGCTTTTGGGCATCGTTTCGTTAGGTAAAGAAGCCAATAGACCAAGTTAAGTTCAAAATTGCACGAAACGTGAAAAACTTGTCTATGCATAGAATTGAGCATTCCTAAGGCATCAAAATGGACCGTTATACTTTATTTAGTGTTCTTTGAAGTCTTCACTTTCTAGTTTAGCTTTTGGACATCGTTTCGTTAGGTAAGGAAGCCAATAGACCAAGTTAAGTTCAAAATTGCACGAAACGTGAAAAACTTGTCTATGCATAGAATTGAGCATTCCTAAGGCATCAAAATGGACCGTTATACTCTATTTAGTGTTCTTTGAAGTCTTAACATGCTAGTTTAGGTTTTGGACATCGTTTCGTTATGTAAAGAAGCCAATAGACCAAGTTAACTTCAAAATTGCACGAAACGTGAAAAACTTGTCTATGCATAGAATGGAGCATTCCTAAGACATCAAAATGGACCGTTATACTCTATTTAGTGTTCTTCGAAGTCTTAACTTGCTAGTTTAGCTTTTGGGCATCGTTTCATTAGGTAAAGAAGCCAATAGACCAAGTTAAGTTCAGAATTGCACGAAACATGAAAAACTTGTCAATGCATAGAATTGAGCATTCCTAAGGTATCAAAATGGACCGTTATACTCTATTTAATGTTCTTCGAAGTCTTAACTTGCTAGTTTAGCTTTTGGACATCGTTTCGTTAGGTAAAGAGGCCAATAGACCAAGTTAAGTTCAAAATTGCACGAAACGTGAAAAACTTGTCTATGCATAGAATTGAGCATTCCTAAGGCATCAAAATGGACCGTTATACTCTATTTAGTGTTCTTTGAAGTCTTAACTTGCTAGTTTAGCTTTTGGACATCGTTTCGTTATGTAAAGAAGCCAATAGACCAAGTTTACTTCAAAATTGCACGAAACGTGAAAAACTTGTCTATGCATAGAATTGAGCATTCCTAAGGCATCAAAATGGACCGTTATACTCTATTTAGTTTTCTTTGAAGTCTTAACTTGCTAGTTTATCTTTTTGACATCGTTTCGTTAGGTAAAGAAGCCAATAGACCAAGTTCTGTTCAAAATTGCACGAAACGTGAAAAACTTGTCTATGCATAGAATTGAGCATTCCTAAGGCATCAAAATGGACCGTTATAATCTCTTTAGTGTTCTTCAAAGTCTTAACTTGCTAGTTTTTCTTTTTGACAATGTTTCGTTAGGTAAAGAAGCCAATAGACCAAGTTAAGTTGGGAATTGCACGAAACATGAAAAACTTGTCTATGCAAAGAATTGAGCAATTCTAAGGCATCAAAATGGACCATTATAATCTCTTTTGTGTTCTTAGAAGTCTTAACTTGCAAGTTTAGCTTTTGGACACCGTTTCGTTAGGTAAAGAAGCCAATAGACCAAGTTAAGTTGAAAATTGCACGAAACGTGAAAAACTTGTCTATGCATAGAATTGAGCATTCCTAAGGCATCAAAATGGACCATTATAATCTCTTTAGTGTTCTTCGAAGTCTTAACTTGCTAGTTTAGCTTTTGGGCATCGTTTCATTAGGTAAAGAAGCCAATAGACCAAGTAAGTTCAAATTGCATGAAACGTGAAAAACTTGTCTAGCATAGAATTGAGCATTCCTAGGCATCAAATGGACCATTATGAATCTCTTTAGTGTTCTTAGAAGCCTTACTTGCTAGTTTAGCTTTTGGACAACGTTCCGTTAGGTAAAGAAGCCAATAGACCAATGTTAAGTTCAAATTGCACGAACGTGAAAAACTTGTCCATGCATAGAATTGAGCATTCCTAAGGCATCAAAATGGACCGTTATACTCTATTTAGTGTTCTTTGAAGTCTTAACTTGCTAGTTTAGCTTTTTGGACATCGTTTCGTTATGTAAAGAAGCCAATAGACCAAGTGAAGTTCAAAATTGCACGAAACGTGAAAAACTTGTCTATGCATAGAATTGAGCATTCCTAAGGCATCAAATGGACCGTTATACTCTATTTAGTGTTCTTCGAAGTCTAACTTGCTAGTTTAGCTTTTGGACATCGTTTCGTTATGTAAAGAAGCCAATAGACCAAGTTAAGTCAAAATTGCACGAAACGTGAAAAACTTGTCTATGCATAGAATTGAGCATTCCTAAGGCATCAAATGGACCGTTATACTCTATTTAGTGTTCTTTGAAGTCTAACTTTCTAGTTTAGCTTTTGGATATCGTTTTCGTTAGGTAAGAAGCCAATAGGACCAAGTTAAGTTCAAAATTGCACGAAACGTGAAAAACTTGTCTATGCATAGAATTGAGCATTCCTAAGGCATCAAAATGGACCGTTATACTCTATTTAGTGTTCTTTGAAGTCTTAACTTGCTAGTTTAGCTTTTGGACATCGTTTCGTTATGTAAAGAAGCCAATAGACCAAGTTAAGTTCAAAATTGCACGAAACGTGAAAAACTTGTTTATGCATAGAATTGAGCATTCCTAAGGCATCAAAATGGACAGTTATAATCTATTTAGTGTTCTTCGAAGTCTTAACTTGCTAGTTTAGCTTTTGGGCATCGTCTCGTTAGGTAAAGAAGCCAATAGACCAAGTTAAGTTCAAAATTACACGAAACGTGAAAAACTTGTCAATGCATAGAATTGAGCATTCCTAAGGTATCAAAATGGACCGTTATACTTTATTTAGTGTTCTTCGAAGTCTTAACTTGCTAGTTTAGCTTTTGGACATCGTTTCGTTATGTAAAGAACCGAATAGACTAAGTTAAGTTCAAAATTGCACGAAACGTGAAAAACTTGTCTATGCATAGAATTGAGCATTCCTAAGGCATCAAAATGGACCATTCTACTCTATTTAGTGTTCTTTGAAGTCTTAACTTGCTAGTTTAGCTTTTGGACATCGTTTCGTTATGTAAAGAAGCCAATAGACCAAGTTAAGTTCAAAATTGCACGAAACGTGAAAAACTTGTCTATGCATAGAATTGAGCATTCCTAAGGCATCAAAATGGACCGTTATACTCTATTTAGTGTTCTTCGAAGTCTTAACTTGCTAGTTTAGCTTTTGGACATCGTTTCGTTATGTAAAGAAGCCAATAGACCAAGTTAAGTTCAAAATTGCACGAAACGTGAAAAACTTGTCTATGCATAGAATTGAGCATTCCTAAGGCATCAAAATGGACCATTATACTCTATTTAGTGTTCTTTGAAGTCTTAACTTGCTAGTTTAGCTTTTGGACATCGCTTCGTTATGTAAAGAAGCCAATAGACCAAGTTAAGTTCAAAATTGCACGAAACGTGAAAAACTTGTCTATGCATAGAATTGAGCATTCCTAAGGCATCAAAATGGACCGTTATACTCTTTTTATTGTTCTTCGAAGTCTTAACTTGCTAGTTTAGCTTTTGGACATCGTTTCGTTATGCAAAGAAGCCAATAGACCAAGTTAAGTTCAAAATTGCACGAAACGTGAAAAACTTGTCTATGCATAGAATTGAGCATTCCTAAGGCATCAAAATGGACCGTTATACTCTATTTAGTGTTCTTCGAAGTCTTAACTTGCTAGTTTAGCTTTTGGACATCGTTTCGTTATGTAAAGAAGCCAATAGTGGTACCAAGTTAAGTTCAAAATTGCACGAAACGTGAAAAACTTGTCTATGCATAGAATTGAGCATTCCTAAGGCATCAAAATGGACCGTTATACTCTATTTAGTTTTTCGACGTCTTAACTTGCTAGTTTAGCTTTTGGACATCGTTTCGTTATGTAAAGAAGCCAATAGACCAAGTTAAGTTCAAAATTGCACGAAACGTGAAAAACTTGTCTATGCATAGAATTGAGCATTCCTAAGGCATCAAAATGGACCGTTATACTCTATTTAGTGTTCTTCGAAGTCTTAACTTGCTAGTTTAGCTTTTGGACATCGTTTCGTTATGTAAGAAGCCAATAGTGGTACCAAGTTAAGTTCAAAATTGCACGAAACGTGAAAAACTTGTCTATGCATAGAATTGAGCATTCCTAAGGCATCAAAATGGACCGTTATAATCTATTTAGTGTTCTTCGAAGTCTTAACTTGCTAGTTTAGCTTTTGGGCATCGTTTCGTTAGGTAAAGAAGCCAATAGACCAAGTAAGTTCAAAATTGCACGAAACGTGAAAAACTTGTCTATGCATAGAATTGAGCATTCCTAAGGCATCAAAATGGAGTTATATCTATTTAGTGTTCTTCGAAGTCTTAACTTGCTAGTAGCTTTTGGGCATCGTC
>NW_024056197.1:0-64422 GCF_013401445.1 Tripterygium wilfordii | reverse complement strand
TTTCGTGCAATTTTGAACTTCACTTGGTCTATTGGCTTCTTTACTATACAAACGATGCCCAAAAGCTAAACTAGCAAGTTAAGACTTCGAAGAACACTAAATAGAGTATAAGGGTCCATTTTGATGCCTTAGGAATGCTCAATTCCTATGTCATAGACAACGTTTTTTCACGTTTCGTGCAATTTTGAACTTACTTGGTCTATTGGCTTCTTTACCTAACAAATATGTCCAAAAGCTAAACTAGCAAGTTAAGACTTCAAAGAAGAACATAAATAGAGTATACGGTCCATTTTGATGCCTTAGGAATGCTCAATTCTATGCATAGACAGTTTTTGTCCACGTTTCGTGGCAATTTTGAACTTAACTTGGTCTATTGGCTTCTTTACCTAAGAAACCGATGTCCAAAAAGCTAAACTACCAAGTTAGACTTCAAAGAACACTAAATAGAGTATAACGTCCATTTTGATGCCTTAGGAAATGCTCAATCTATGCGTCACTAGATAAAGTTTTTTTCACGTTTCGTGCAATTTTGAACTTAACTTGGTCTATTTGGCTTCTTTACCTAACGAAACGATGTCAAAAAGATAAACTAGCATTTAAGACTTCAAAACACTAAATAGAGTATAACCTCCATTTTGATGCCTTAGGAATGCTCAATTCTATGCATAGACAAGTTTTTTCACGTTTCGTGCAATTTTGAACTTCACTTGGTCTATTGGCCTTCTTTACCTAACGAAACGATGTCCAAAAGCTAAACTAGCAAGTTTAGACTTCAAGAACAAATAAATAGAGTATAACGGTCCCATTTTGATGCCTTAGAATGGTCAATTCTATGCATAGACAAGTTTTTCACGTTTCGTGCAATTTTGACTTAACTTGGTCTATTGGCTTCTTTACCTAAGAAACGATGTCCAAAAGCTAAACTACAAGTTAAGACTTCAAAGAACACTAAATAGAGTATAACGGTCCATTTTGATGCCTTAGGAATGCTCAATTCTATGCATAGACAAGTTTTTCACGTTTCGTGCAATTTTGAACTTAACTTGGTCTATTGGCTTCTTTACCTAACGAAACGATGTCAAAAAGATAAACTAGCAAGTTAAGACTTCAAGAACACTAAATAGAGTATAACGGTCCATTTTGATGCCTTAGGAATGCTCAATTCTATGCATAGACAAGTTTTTCACATTTCGTGCAATTTTGAACTTACTTGGTCTATTGGCTTCTTTACCTAACGAAACGATGTCCAAAAGCTAAACTAGCAAGTTAAGACTTCGAAGAACACTAAATAGAGTTAACGGTCCATTTTGATGCCTTAGAAATGCTCATTCTATGCATAGACAAGTTTTTCACGTTTCGTGCAATTTTGAACTTAACTTGGTCTATTGGCTTCTTTACCTAACGAACGATGCCCAAAAGCTAAACTAGCAGCAATAAGACTTCAAGAACACTAAATAGATATATACGGTCCATTTTGATGCCTTAGGAATGCTCAATTCTATGCATAGACAAGTTTTTCACGTTTCGTGCAATTTTGAACTTACTTGGTCTATTGGCTTCTTTACCTAACGAAAACGATGTCCAAAAGCTAAACTAGCAAGTTAAGACTTCAAGAAAACTAAATAGAGTATAACTGTCCATTTTGATGCCTTAGGAATGCTCAATTCTATGCATAGACAAGTTTTTCACGTTTCGTGCAATTTTGAACTTAACTTGGTCTATTGGCCTCTTTACCTAACGAAACGATCCAAAAGCTAAACTAGCAAGTTAAGACTTCTAAGAGAACACTAAATAGATAACGGTCCATTTTGATGCCTTAGGAATGCTCAATTCTATGCATAGACAAGTTTTTCACGTTTCGTGCAATTTTGAACTTACTTGGTCTATTGGCTTCTTTACCTAACGAAACGATGTCCAAAAGCTAAACTAGCAAGTTAGACTTCAAAGAACACTAAATAGAGTATAACGGTCCATTTTGATGCCTTAGGAATGCTCAATTCTATGCATAGACAAGTTTTTCACGTTTCGTGCAATTTTGAACTCTTGGTCTATTGGCCTTTTCCTAACGAAACGATGTCCAAAAGCTAAACTAGCAAGTTAAGACTTCGAAGAACACTAAATAAGATATAACGGTCCATTTTGATGCCTTAGGAATGCTCAATTCTATGCATAGACAAGTTTTTCACGTTTCGTGCAATTTTGAACTTAACTTGGTCTATTGGCTTCTTTACCTAACGAAACGATGTCCAAAAGCTAAACTAGCAAGTTAGACTTCAAAGAACACTAAATAGAGTATAACGGTCCATTTTGATGCCTTAGGAATGCTCAATTCTATGCATAGACAAGTTTTTCACGTTTCGTGCAATTTTGAACTTAACTTGGTCTATTGGCTTCTTTACCTAACGAAACGATGTCCAAAAGCTAAACTAGCAAGTTAAGACTTCAAAGAACACTAAATAGAGTATAACGGTCCATTTTGATGCCTTAGGAATGCTCAATTCTATGCATAGACAAGTTTTTCACGTTTCGTGCAATTTTGAACTTCACTTGGTCTATTGGCTCTTTACCTAACGAAACGATGTCCAAAAGCTAAACTAGCAAGTTAAGACTTCGAAGAACACTAAATAGAGTATAACGGTCCTTTTGATGCCTTAGGAATGCCATTCTATGCATAGACAAGTTTTCACGTTTCGTGCATTTTGAACTTACATTGGTCTATTGGCTTCTTACCTTAACGAAACGATGTCCAAAAGCTAAAACTAGCAAGTTAAGACTTCGAAGAACCTAATAGATGATAACGTCCATTTTGATGCCTTAGGAATGCTCATTCTATGCATAGACAAGTTTTTCACGTTCGGCAATTTGAACTTCACTTGTCTATTGGCTCTTTACCTAACGAAACGTGTCCAAAAGCCTAACTAGCAAGTTAAGACTTCGAAGACACTAAATAGAGGATAACGGTCCATTTGATGCCTTGAATGCTCATTCTATGCATAGACAAGTTTTTCACGTTTCGTGCAATTTTGAACTTAACTTGGTCTATTGGCTTCTTTACCTACGAAACGATGTCCAAAAGCTAAACTAGCAAGTTAAGGACTTCAAAGAACACTAAATAGAGTATAACGGTCCATTTTGATGCCTTAGGAATGCTCAATTCTATGCATAGACAAGTTTTTCACGTTTCGTGCAATTTGAACTTAACTTGGTCTATTGGGCTTCTTTACCTAACGAAACGATGTCCAAAAGCTAAACTAGCAAGTTAGACTTCGAAAGAACACTAAATAGAGTATAACGGTCCATTTTGATGCCTTACGGAATGCTCAATTCTATGCATAGACAAGTTTTCACGTTTCGTGCATTTTGAACTTAACTTGGTCTATTGGCTTCTTTACCTAACGAAAACGATGTCCAAAAGCTAAACTAGCAAGTTAAGACTTCAAAGAACACTAAATAGAGTATAACGGTCCATTTTGATGCCTTAGGAATGCTCAATTCTATGCATAGACAAGTTTTTCACGTTTCGTGCAATTTTGAACTTAACTTGGTCTATTGGCTTCTTTACCTAACGAAACGATGTCAAAAAGCTAAACTAGCAAGTTAAGACTTCAAGAACACTAAATAGAGTATAACGGTCCATTTTGATGCCTTAGGAATGCCTCAATTCTATGCATAGACAAGTTTTCACGTTTCGTGCAATTTTGAACTTCACTTGGTCTATTGGCCTTCTTTACCTAACGAAAACGATGTCCAAAAGCTAAACTAGCCAAGTTAAGACTTCGAAGAACACTAAATAGAGTATAACGGTCCATTTTGATGCCTTAGGAAATGCTCAATTCTATGCATAGACAAGTTTTTCACGTTTCGTGCAATTTTGAACTAACTTGGTCTATTGGCTTCTTTACCTAACGAAACGATGTCCAAAAAGCTAAACTAGCAAGTTAAGACTTCGAAGAACACTAAATAGAGTATAACGTCCATTTTGATGCCTTAGGAATGCTCAATTCTATGCATAGACAAGTTTTTCACGTTCGGGCAATTTTGAACTTCACTTGGTCTATTGCTCTTTACCTAACGAAACGATGTCCAAAAGCTAAACTAGCAAGTTAAGACTTCGAAGAACACTAAATAGAGTATAAACGGTCCATTTGATGCCTTAGGAATGCTCAATTCTATGCATAGACAAGTTTTTCACGTTTCGTGCAATTTTGAACTTAACTTGGTCTATTGGCTTCTTTACCTAACGAAACGATGTCCCAAAAGCTAAACTAGCAAGTTAAGACTTCGAAGAACACTAAATAGAGTATAACGGTCCATTTTGATGCCTTAGGAATGCTCAATTCTATGCATAACAAGTTTTTCACGTTTCGTGCAATTTGAACTTCACTTGGTCTATTGGCTTCTTTACCTAACGAAACGATGCCAAAAAGCTAAACTAGCAAGTTAAGACTTCGAAAGAACACTAAATAGATTATAACGGTCCATTTTGATGCCTTAGGAAATGCTCAATTCTATGCATAGACAAGTTTTTCACGTTTCGTGCAATTTTGAACTTAACTTGGTCTATTGGCTTCTTTACCTAACGAAACGATGTCCAAAAGCTAAACTAGCAAGTTAAGACTTCAAAGAACACTAAATAGAGTATAACGGTCCATTTTGATGCCTTAGGAATGCTCAATTCTATGCATAGACAAGTTTTTCACGTTTCGTGCAATTTTGAACTTAACTTGGTCTATTGGCTTCTTTACCTAACGAAACGATGTCCAAAAGCTAAACTAGCAAGTTAAGACTTCGAAGAATACTAAATAGAGTATAACCGTCCATTTTGATACCTTAGGAATGCTCAATTCTATGCAGAGACAAGTTTTTCACGTTTCGTGCAATTTTGAACTTAACTTGGTCTATTGGCTTCTTTACCTAACGAAACGATGTCCAAAAGCTAAACTAGCAAGTTAAGACTTCGAAAGAACACTAAATAGAGTATAACGGTCCATTTTGATGCCTTAGGAATGCTCATTCTATGCATAGACAAGTTTTTCACGTTTCGTGCAATTTGAACTTAACTTGGTCTATTGGCTTCTTTACTAACCTAAAAACGATGTCCAAAAGCTAAACTAGCAAGTTAGACTTCAAAGAACACTAAATAGAGTATAACGGTCCATTTTGATGCCTTAGGAATGCTCAATTCTATGCATAGACAAGTATTCACGTTTCGTGCAATTTTGAACTTAACTTGGTCTATTGGCTTCTTACTAACGAAACGATGTCAAAAAGCTAAACTAGCAAGTTAAGACTTCAAAGAACACTAAATAGAGTATAACAGTCCATTTTGATGCCTTAGGAAGGCTCAATTCTATGCATAGACAAGTTTTTCACATTTCGTGCATTTGAACTTCACTTGGTCTATTGGCCTCTTTAACCTAACGAATACGATATCCAAAAGGCTAAACTAGCAGTTAAGAGCTTCGAAGAACACTAATAGAGTATAAAGGTCCATTTTGATACCTTAGAAATGCTCAATTCTATGCATAGACAAGTTTTTTCACAGTTTCGTGCAATTTTGAACTTCACTTGGTCCTATTGGCTCTTTACCTAACGAACGATGCTCCAAAAGCTAAACTAGCAAGTTAAGACTTCGAAGAACACTAAATAGATTATAACTGGTCCATTTTGATGCCTTAGGAATGCTCAATTCTATGCATAGACAAGGTTTTTCACGTTTCGTGCAATTTTGAACTTAACTTGGTCTATTGGCTTCTTTACCTAACGAAACGATGCCCAAAAGCTAAACTAGCAAGTTAAGACTTCGAAAGAACACTAAATAGAGTATAACGGTCCATTTTGATGCCTTAGGAATGCTCAATTCTATGCATAGACAAGTTTTTCACATTTCGTGCAATTTTGAACTTCACTTGGTCTATTGGCTCTTTACCTAACGAAACGATGTCCAAAAGCTAAACTAGCAAGTTAAGACTTCAAAGAACACTAAATAGAGTATAAACGGTCACATTTTGATGCCTTAGGAATGCTCAATTCTATGCATAGACAAGTTTTTCACGTTTCGTGCAATTTGAACTTAACTTGGTCTATTGGCTTCTTTACCTAACGAAACGATGTCCAAAAGCTAAACTAGCAAGTTAAGACTTCAAAGAACACTAAATAGAGTATATAACTGTCCATTTTGATGCCTTAGGAATGCTCAATTCTATGCATAGACAAGTTTTTCACAGTTTCGTGCAATTTTGAACTTAACTTGGTCTATTGGCTTCTTTACCTAACGAAACGATGTCCAAAAGCTAACTAGCAAGTTAAGACTTCGAAGAACACTAAATAGAGTATAACGGGTCCATTTTGATGCCTTAGGAATGCTCATTCTATGCATAGACAAGTTTTTCACATTTCGTGCAATTTTGAACTTAACTTGGTCTATTGGCTTCTTTACCTAAACGAAACGATGTCCAAAAGCTAAACTAGCAAGTTAAGACTTCGAAGAACACTAAATAGAGTATAACGGTCCATTTTGATGCCTTAGGAATGCTCAATTCTATGCATAGACAAGTTTTTCACGTTTCGTGCAATTTTGAACTTAACTTGGTCTATTGGCTTCTTTACCTAACGAAACGATGTCCAAAAGCTAAACTAGCAAGTTAAGACTTCGAAGAACACTAAATAGAGTATAACGGTCCATTTTGATGCCTTAGGAATGCTCAATTCTATGCATAGACAAGTTTTTCACGTTTCGTGCAATTTTGAACTTAACTTGGTCTATTGGCTTCTTTACCTAACGAAAACGATGTCCAAAAGCTAAACTAGCAAGTTAAGACTTCGAAGAACACTAAATAGAGTATAACGGTCCATTTTGATGCCTTAGGAATGCTCAATTCTATGCATAGACAAGTTTTTCACGTTTCGTGCAATTTTGAACTTACTTGGTCTATTGGCTTCTTTACCTAACGAAACGATGTCCCAAAGCTAAACTAGCAAGTTAAGACTTCGAAGAACACTAAATAGAGTATAACGGTCCATTTTGATGCCTTAGGAATGCTCAATTCTATGCATAGACAAGTTTTTCACGTTTCGTGCAATTTTGAACTTAACTTGGTCTATTGGCTTCTTTACCTAACGAAACGATGTCCAAAAAGCTAAACTAGCAAGTTAAGACTTCAAGAACACTAAATAGAGTATAACGGTCCATTTTGATGCCTTAGGAATGCTCAATTCTATGCATAGACAAGTTTTTCACGTTTCGTGCAATTTTGAACTTAACTTGGTCTATTGGCTTCTTTACCTAACGAAACGATGTCCAAAAGCTAAACTAGCAAGTTAAGACTTCAAAGAACACTAAATAGAGTATAACGGTCCATTTTGATGCCTTAGGAATGCTCAATTCTATGCATAGACAAGTTTTTCACGTTTCGTGCAATTTTGAACTTAACTTGGTCTATTGGCTTCTTTACCTAACGAAACGATGTCCCAAAAGCTAAACTAGCAAGTTAAGACTTCGAAGAACACTAAATAGAGTATAACGGTCCATTTTGATGCCTTAGGAATGCTCAATTCTATGCATAGACAAGTTTTTCACAGTTTCGTGCAATTTTGAACTTAACTTGGTCTATTGGCTTCTTTACCTAACGAAACGATGTCCCAAAAGCTAAACTAGCAAGTTAAGACTTCAAAGAACACTAAATAGAGTATAACGGTCCATTTTGATGCCTAGGAATGCTCAATTCTATGCATAGACAAGTTTTTCACGTTCGTGCAATTTTGAACTTAACTTGGTCTATTGGCTTCTTTACCTAACGAAACGATGTCCAAAAGCTAAACTAGCAAGTTAAGACTTCAAAGAACACTAAATAGAGTATAACGGTCCATTTTGATGCCTTAGGAATGCTCAATTCTATGCATAGACAAGTTTTTCACGTTTCGTGCAATTTGAACTTAACTTGGTCTATTGGCTTCTTTACCTAACGAAAACGATGTCCAAAAAGATAAACTAGCAAGTTAAGACTTCAAAGAACACTAAATAGAGTATAACGTCCATTTTGATGCCTTAGGAATGCTCAATTCTATGCATAGACAAAGTTTTTCACAGTTTCGTGCAATTTGAACTTAACTTGGTCTATTGGCTTCTTACCTAACGAAACGATTCCAAAAGCTAAACTAGCAAGTTAAGACTTCGAAAGAACACTAAATAGAGTATAACGGTCCATTTTGATGCCTTAGGAAATGCTCAATTCTATGCATAGACAAGTTTTTCACGTTTCGTGCAATTTTGAACTTAACTTGGTCTATTGGCTTCTTTACCTAACGAAACGATGCCCAAAAGCTAAACTAGCAACGTAAGACTTCGAAGAACACTAAATAGAGTATAACGGTCCATTTTGATGCCTTAGGAATGCTCAATTCTATGCATAGACAAGTTTTTCACGTTTCGTGCAATTTTGAACTTAACTTGGTCTATTGGCTTCTTTACCTAACGAAACGATGCCCAAAAGCTAAACTAGCAAGTTAAGGACTTCAAAGAACACTAAATAGATTAATAACGGTCCATTTTGATGCCTTAGGAATGCTCAATTCTATGCATAGACAAGTTTTTCACGTTTCGTGCAATTTTGAACTTAACTTGGTCTATTGGCTTCTTTACCTAACGAAACGATGTCAAAAAGCTAAACTAGCAAGTTAAGACTTCAAAGAACACTAAATAGAGTATAACAGTCCATTTTGATGCCTTAGGAATGCTCAATTCTATGCATAGACAAGTTTTTCACGTTTCGTGCAATTTTGAACTTAACTTGGTCTATTGGCTTCTTTACCTAACAAAACGATGTCCAAAAGATAAACTAGCAAGTTAAGACTTCAAAGAACACTAAATAGAGTATAACAGTCCATTTTGATGCCTTAGGAATGCTCAATTCTATGCATAGACAAGTTTTTCACGTTTCGTGCAATTTTGAACTTCACTTGGTCTATTGGCCTCTTTACCTAACGAAACGATGATCAAAAAGATAAACTAGCAAGTTAAGACTTCAAGAACACTAAATAGAGTATAACAGTCCATTTTGATGCCTTAGGAAAGCTCAATTCTATGCATAGACAAGTTTTTCACATTTCGTGCAATTTTGAACTTCACTTGGTCTATTGGCCTCTTTACCTAACGAAACGATATCCAAAAGCTAAACTAGCAAGTTAAGACTTCGAAGAACACTAAATAGAGTATAACGGTCCATTTTGATACCTTAGGAAATGGCTCAATTCTATGCATAGACAAGTTTTTCACGTTTCGTGCAATTTTGAACTTAACTTGGTCTATTGGCTTCTTTACCTAACGAAACGATGCCCAAAAGCTAAACTAGCAAGTTAAGACTTCGAAGAACACTAAATAGATTATAACTGTCCATTTTGATGCCTTAGGAATGCTCAATTCTATGCATAGACAAGTTTTTCACGTTTCGTGCAATTTTGAACTTCACTTGGTCTATTGGCTTCTTTACCTAACGAAACGATGTCCAAAAGCTAAACTAGCAAGTTAAGACTTCGAAGAACACTAAATAGATTATAACGGTCCCATTTTTGATGCCTTAGGAATGCTCAATTCTATGCATAGACAAGTTTTTCACGTTTCGTGCAATTTTGAACTTAACTTGGTCTATTGGCTTCTTTGCCTAAGAAAACGATGTCCAAAAGCTAAACTAGCAAGTTAGGACTTCAAAGAACACTAAATAGAGTATAACGGTCCATTTTGATGCCTTACGAATGCTCAATTCTATGCATAGACAAGTTTTTCACGTTTCGTGCAATTTTGAACTTAACTTGGTCTATTGGCTTCTTTACCTAACGAAACGATGTCAAAAAGATAAACTAGCAAGTTAAGACTTCGAAGAACACTAAATAGAGTAATAACAGGTCCATTTTGATGCCTTAGGAAATGCTCAATTCTATGCATAGACAAGTTTTTCACATTTCGTGCAATTTTGAACTTCACTTGGTCTATTGGCTTCTTTACCTAACGAAACGATATCCAAAAGCTAAACTAGCAAGTTAAGACTTCGAAGAACACTAAATAGAGTATAACGGTCCATTTTGATGCCTTAGGAATGCTCAATTCTATGCATAGTCAAGTTTTTCACGTTTCGTGCAATTTTGAACTTAACTTGGTCTATTGGCTTCTTTACCTAACGAAACGATGCCCAAAAGCTAAACTAGCAAGTTAAGACTTCGAAGAACACTAATAGATTATAACGGTCCATTTTGATGCCTTAGGAATGCTCAATTCTATGCATAGACAAGTTTTTCACATTTTCGTGCAATTTTGAACTTAACTTGGTCTATTGGCTTCTTTACCTAACGAAACGATGCCCAAAAGCTAAACTAGCAAGTTAAGACTTCGAAGAACACTAAATAGATTATAACGGTCCATTTTGATGCCTTAGGAATGCTCAATTCTATGCATAGACAAGTTTTTCACGTTTCGTGCAATTTTGAACTTAACTTGGTCTATTGGCTTCTTTACCTAACGAAAACGATGTCCAAAAGCTAAACTAGCAAGTTAGACTTCAAAGAACACTAAATAGAGTATAACGGTCCATTTTGATGCCTTAGGAATGCTCAATTCTATGCATAGACAAGTATTTCACGTTTCGTGCAATTTTGAACTTAACTTGGTCTATTGGCTTCTTTACCTAACGAAACGATGTCAAAAGCTAAACTAGCAAGTTAAGACTTCAAAGAACACTAAATAGAGTATAACAGGTCCATTTTGATGCCTTAGGAATGCTCAATTCTATGCATAGACAAGTTTTTCACATTTCGTGCAATTTTGAACTTAACTTGGTCTATTGGCTTCTTTACCTAACGAAACGATGATCAAAAAGCTAAACTAGCAAGTTAAGACTTCAAAGAACACTAAATAGAGTATAACGGTCCATTTTGATGCCTTAGGAAATGCTCAATTCTATGCATAGACAAGTTTTTCACAGTTTCGTGCAATTTTGAACTTAACTTGGTCTATTGGCTTCTTTACCTAACGAAACGATGTCCAAAAGCTAAATTAGCAAGCTAAGACTTCGAAGAACACTAAATAGATTATAACGGTCCATTTTGATGCCTTAGGAATGCTCAATTCTATGCATAGACAAGTTTTTCACGTTTCGTGCAATGTTGAACTTAACTTGGTCTATTGGCTTCTTTACCTAACGAAACGATGCCCAAAATTTAAACTAGCAAGTTAAGACTTCAAAGAACACTAAATAAAGTATAACGGTCCATTTTGATGCCATAGGAATGCTCAATTCTATGCAGAGACAAGTTTTTCACATTTCGTGCAATTTTGAACTTAACTTGGTCTATTGGCTTCTTTACCTAACGAAAAGATGTCCAAAAGCGAAACTAGCAAGTTAAGACTTCAAAGAACACTAAATAGAGTATAACGGTCCATTTTGATGCCTTAGGAATGCTCAATTCTATGCATAGACAAGTATTTCACGTTTCGTGCAATTTTGAACTTAACTTGGTCTATTGGCTTCTTTACTTAACAAAACGATGTCCAAAAGCTAAACTAGCAAGTTAAGACTTCAAAGAACACTAAATAGATTATAACTGTCCATTTTGATGCCTTAGGAATGCTCAATTCTATGCATAGACAAGTTTTTCTCGTTTCGTGCAATTTTGAACTTAACTTGGTCTATTGGCTTCTTTACCTAACGAAACGATGTCAAAAAGATAAACTAGCAAGTTAAGACTTCAAAGAACACTAAATAGAGTATAAAAGTCCATTTTGATGCCTTAGGAAAGCTCAATTCTATGCATAGACAAGTTTTTCACATTTCGTGCAATTTTGAACTTCACTTGGTCTATTGGCCTCTTTACCTAACGAAACGATGTCAAAAAGCTAAACTAGCAAGTTAAGACTTCAAAGAACACTAAATATATTATAACTGTCCATTTTGATGCCTTAGGAATGCTCAATTCTATGCATAGACAAGTTTTTCTCGTTTCGTGCAATTTTGAACTTAACTTGGTCTATTGGCTTCTTTACCTAACGAAACGATGTCAAAAAGATAAACTAGCAAGTTAAGACTTCAAAGAACACTAAATAGAGTATAAAAGTCCATTTTGATGCCTTAGGAAAGCTCAATTCTATGCATAGACAAGTTTTTCACATTTCGTGCAATTTTGAACTTCACTTGGTCTATTGGCCTCTTTACCTAACGAAACGATGTCAAAAAGATAAACTAGCAAGTTAAGACTTCAAAGAACACTAAATAGAGTATAACAGTCCATTTTGATGCCTTAGGAAAGGTCAATTCTATGCATAGACAAGTTTTTCACATTTCATGCAATTTTGAACTTCACTTGGTCTATTGGCCTCTTTACCTAACGAAACGATATCCAAAAGCTAAACTAGCAAGTTAAGACTTCGAAGAACACTAAATAGAGTATAACGGTCCATTTTGATACCTTAGAAATGGTCAATTCTATGCATAGACAAGTTTTTCACGTTTCGTGCAATTTTCAACTTAACTTAGTCTATTGGCTTCTTTATCTAACGAAACGATGCCCAAAAGCTAAATTAGCAAGCTAAGACTTCGAAGAACACTAAATAGATTATAACGGTCCATTTTGATGCCTTAGGAATGCTCAATTCTATGCATAGACAAGTATTTCACGTTTCGTGCAATTTTGAACTTAACTTGGTCTATTGGCTTCTTTACTTAACAAAACGATGTCCAAAAGCTAAACTAGCAAGTTAAGACTTCAAAGAACACTAAATAGATTATAACTGTCCATTTTGATGCCTTAGGAATGCTCAATTCTATGCATAGACAAGTTTTTCACGTTTCGTGCAATTTTGAACTTCACTTGGTGCATTGGCCTCTTTGCCTAACGAAACGATGTCGAAAAGCTAAACTAGCAAGTTAAGACTTCGAAGAACACTAAATAGAGTATAACGGTCCATTTTGATACCTTAGGAATGCTCAATTCTATGCATAGACAAGTTTTTCACGTTTCATGCAATTTTGAACTTAACTTGGTCTATTGGCTTCTTTACCTAACGAAAACGATGCCCAAAAGCTAAACTAGCAAGTTAAGACTTCGAAGAACACTAAATAGATTAAAAACTGTCCATTTTGATGCCTTAGGAATGCTCAATTCTATGCATAGACAAGTTTTTCACGTTTCGTGCAATTTTGAACTTCACTTGGTCTATTGGCTTCTTTTCCTAACGAAACGATGCCCAAAAGCTAAACTAGCAAGTTAAGACTTCGAAGAACACTAAATAGATTATAACGGCCATTTTGATGTCTTAGGAATGCTCAATTCTATGCATAGACAAGTTTTTCACGTTTCGTGCAATTTTGAACTTCACTTGGTCTATTGGCCTCTTTACCTAACGAAACGATGTCGAAAAGCTAAACTAGCAAGTTAAGACTTCGAAGAACACTAAATAGAGTATAACGGTCCATTTTGATGCCTTAGGAATGCTCAATTCTATGCATAGACAAGTTTTTCACGTTTCGTGCAATTTTGAACTTAACTTGGTCTATTGGCTTCTTTACCTAACGAAACGATGCCGAAAAGCTAAACTAGCAAGTTAAGACTTCGAAGAACACCAAAGAGATTATAACTGTCTATTTTGATGCCTTAGGAATGCTCAATTCTATGCATAGACAAGTTTTTCACGTTTCGTGCAATTTTGAACTTAACTTGGTCTATTGGCTTCTTTACATAACGAAACGACGTCCAAAAGCTAAACTAGCAAGTTGAGACTTCAAAGAACACTAAATAGAGTATAACGGTCCATTTTGATGCCTTAGGAATGCTCAATTCTATGCATAGACAAATATTTCACGTTTCGTGCAATTTTGAACTTAACTTGGTCTATTGGCTTCTTTACCTAAGAAAACGATGTCCAAAAGCTAAACTACCAAGTTAGGACTTCAAAGAACACTAAATAGAGTATAACGGTCCATTTTGATGCCTTAGGAATGCTCAATTCTATGCATAGACAAGTTTTTCACGTTTCGTGTAATTTTGAACTTAACTTGGTCTATTGGCTTCTTTACCTAACGAAACGATGTCAAAAAGATAAACTAGCAAGTTAAGACTTCAAGGAACACTAAATAGAGTATAACAGTCCATTTTGATGCCTTAGGAAAGCTCAATTCTATGCATAGACAAGTTTTTCACATTTCGTGCAATTTTGAACTTCACTTGGTCTATTGGCCTCTTTACCTAACGAAACGATATCCAAAAGCTAAACTAGCAAGTTAAGACTTCGAAGAACACTAAATAGAGTATAACGGTCCATTTTGATACCTTTGAAATGGTCAATTCTATGCATAGTCAAGTTTTTCACGTTTCGTGTAATTTTCAACTTAACTTGGTCTATTGGCTTCTTTACCTAACGAAACGATGCCCAAAAGCTAAATTAGCAAGTTAAGACTTCGAAGAACACTAAATAGATTATAACTGTCCATTTTGATGCCTTAGGAATGCTCAATTCTATGCATAGACAAGTTTTTCACGTTTCATGCAATTTTGAACTTCACTTGGTCTATTGGCTTCTTTACCTAACGAAACGATGCCCAAAAGCTAAACTAGCAAGTTAAGACTTCGAAGAACACTAAATAGATTATAACGGTCCATTTTGATGCCTTAGGAATGCTCAATTCTATGCATTGACAAGTTTTTCACGTTTCGTGCAATTTTGAACTTAACTTGGTCTATTGGCTTCTTTACCTAAGAAAACGATGTCCAAAAGCTAAACTACCAAGTTAGGACTTCAAAGAACACTAAATAGAGTATAACGGTCCATTTTGATGCCTTAGGAATGCTCAATTCTATGCATAGACAAGTTTTTCACGTTTCGTGTAATTTTGAACTTAACTTGGTCTATTGGCTTCTTTACCTAACGAAACGATGTCAAAAAGATAAACTAGCAAGTTAAGACTTCAAAGAACACTAAATAGAGTATAACAGTCCATTTTGATGCCTTAGGAATGCTCAATTCTATGCATAGACAAGTTTTTCACGTTTCGTGCAATTTTGAACTTAACTTGGTCTATTGGCTTCTTTACCTAATGAAACGATGCCCAAAAGCTAAACTAGCAAGTTAAGACCTCAAAGAACACTAAATAGAGTATAACAGTCCATTTTGATGCTTTAGGAATGCTCAATTCTATGTATAGACAAGTTTTTCACGTTTCGTGTAATTTTGAACTTAACTTGGTCTATTGACGTCTTTACCTAACGAAACGATGTCAAAAAGATAAACTAGCAAGTTAAGACTTCAAAGAACACTAAATAGAGTATAACAGTCCATTTTGATGCCTTAGGAAAGCTCAATTCTATGCATAGACAAGTTTTTCACATTTCGTGCAATTTTGAACTTCACTTGGTCTATTGGCCTCTTTACCTAACGAAACGATATCCAAAAGCTAAACTAGCAAGTTAAGACTTCGAAGAACACTAACTAGAGTATAACGGTCCATTTTGATGCCTTAGGAATGCTCAATTCTATGCATAGACAAGTTTTTCACGTTTCGTGCAATTTTGAACTTAACTTGGTCTATTGGCTTCTTTACCTAACGAAACGATGCCCAAAAGCTAAACTAGCAAGTTAAGACTTCGAAGAACACTAAATAGATTATAACTGTCCATTTTGATGCCTTAGGAACGCTCAATTCTACGCATAGACAAGTTTTTCACGTTTCGTGCAATTTCGAACTTAACTTGGTCTATTGGCTTCTTTACCTAACGAAACATTGTCCAAAAGCAAAACTAGAAAGTTAAGACTTCGAAGAACACTAAAGAGACTATAACGGTCCATTTTGATGCATTGGGAATGCTCAATTCTATGCATATACAAGTTTTTCACGTTTCGTGCAATTTTGAACTTAACTTGGTCTATTGGCTTCTTTACCTAACAAAACGATGTCCAAAAGCTAAACTAGCAAGTTAAGACTTCAAAGAACACTAAATAGAGTATAACGGTCCATTTTGATGCCTTAGGAACGCTCAATTCTACGCATAGACAAGTTTTTCACGTTTCGTGCAATTTTGAACATCACTTGGTCTATTGGCCTCTTTTCCTAACGAAACGATGTCCAAAAAAAAACTAGCAAGTTAAGACTTCGAATAACACTAAATAGATAATAACGGTCCATTTTGATGCCTTAGGAATGCTCAATTCTATGCATAGACAAGTTTTTCCCGTTTCGTGCAATTTTGAACTTAACTTGGTCTATTGGCGTCTTTACCTAAGAAAACGATGTCCAAAAGCTAAACTACCAAGTTAGGACTTCAAAGAACACTAAATAGAGTATAACGGTCCATTTTGATGCCTTAGGAATGCTCAATTCTATGCATAGACAAGTGTTTCACGTTTCGTGGAATTTGGTACTTAACTTGGTCTATTGGCTTCTTTACCTAACGAAACGATGCCCAAAAGCTAAACTAGCAAGTTAAGACTTCGAAGAACACTAAATAGATTATAACTGTCCATTTTGATGCCTTAGGAAAGGTCAATTCTATGCATAGACAAGTTTTTCACATTTCGTGCAATTTTGAACTTCACTTGGTATATTGGCCTCTTTACCTAACGAAACGATATCCAAAAGCTAAACTAGCAAGTTAAGACTTCGAAGAACATTAAATAGAGTATAACTGTCCATTTTGATACCTTAGAAATGGTCAATTCTATGCATAGACAAGTTTTTCACGTTTCGTGCAATTTTCAACTTAACTTAGTCTATTGGCTTCTTTACCTAACGAAACGATGCCCAACAGCTAAATTAGCAAGTTAAGACTTCGAAGAACACTAAATATATTATAACGGTCCATTTTGATGCCTTAGGAATGCTCAATTCTATGCATAGACAAGTTTTTCACGTTTTGTGCAATTTTGAACTTAACTTGGTCTATTGGCTTCTTTACCTAACGAAACGATGCCCAAAAGCTAAACTAGCAAGTTAAGACTTCAAAGAACACTAAATAGAGTATAACGGTCCATTTTGATGCCTTAGGAATGCTCAATTCTATGCAGAGACAAGTTTTTCACATTTCGTGCAATTTTGAACTTAACTTGGTCTATTGGCTTCTTTACCTAACGAAACGATGTCCAAAAGCGAAACTAGCAAGTTAAGACTTCAAAGAACACTAAATAGAGTATAACGGTCCATTTTGATGCTTTAGGAATGCTCAATTCTATGCATAGACAAGTTTTTCACGTTTCGTGCAATTTTGAACTTAACTTGGTCAATTGGCTTCTTTACCTAACGAAACGATGTCCAAAAGCGAAACTAGCAAGTTAAGACTTCGAAGAACACTAAATAGAGTATAACGGTCCATTTTGATTCCTTAGGAATGCTCAATTCTATGCATAGACAAGTTTTTCACGTTTCGTGCAATTTTGAACTTCACTTGGTGCATTGGCCTCTTTGCCTAACGAAACGATGTCGAAAAGCTAAACTAGCAAGTTAAGACTTCGAAGAACACTAAATAGAGTATAACGGTCCATTTTGATACCTTAGGAATGCTCAATTCTATGCATAGACAAGTTTTTCACGTTTCATGCAATTTTGAACTTAACTTGGTCTATTGGCTTCTTTACCTAACGAAACGATGCCCAAAAGCTAAACTAGCAAGTTAAGACTTCGAAGAACACTAAATAGATTAAAAACTGTCCATTTTGATGCCTTAGGAATGCTCAATTCTATGCATAGACAAGTTTTTCACGTTTCGTGCAATTTTGAACTTCACTTGGTCTATTGGCTTCTTTGCCTAACGAAACGATGCCCAAAAGCTAAACTAGCAAGTTAAGACTTCGAAGAACACTAAATAGATTATAACGGCCCATTTTGATGCCTTAGGAATGCTCAATTCTATGCATAGACAAGTTTTTCACGTTTCGTGCAATTTTGAACTTCACTTGGTCTATTGGCCTCTTTACCTAACGAAACGATGTCGAAAAGCTAAACTAGCAAGTTAAGACTTCGAAGAACACTAAATAGAGTATAACGGTCCATTTTGATACCTTAGGAATGCTCAATTCTATGCATAGACAAGTTTTTCACGTTTCGTGCAATTTTGAACTTAACTTGGTCTATTGGCTTCTTTACCTAACGAAACGATGCCGAAAAGCTAAACTAGCAAGTTAAGACTTCGAAGAACACCAAAGAGATTATAACTGTCTATTTTGATGCCTTAGGAATGCTCAATTCTATGCATAGACAAGTTTTTCACGTTTCGTGCAATTTTGAACTTAACTTGGTCTATTGGCTTCTTTACATAACGAAACGACGTCCAAAAGCTAAACTAGCAAGTTGAGACTTCAAAGAACACTAAATAGAGTATAACGGTCCATTTTGATGCCTTAGGAATGCTCAATTCTATGCATAGACAAATATTTCACGTTTCGTGCAATTTTGAACTTAACTTGGTCTATTGGCTTCTTTACCTAACAAAACGATGTCCAAAAGCTAAACTAGCAAGTTAAGACTTAAAAGAACACTAAATAGATTATAACTGTCCATTTTGATGCCTTAGGAATGCTCAATTCTATGCATAGACAAGTTTTTCACGTTTCGTGCAATTTTGAACTTAACTTGATCTATTGGCTTCTTTACCTAACGAAACGATGTCAAAAAGATAAACTAGCAAGTTAAGACTTCAAAGAACACTAAATAGAGTATAAAAGTCCATTTTGATGCCTTAGGAAAGCTCAATTCTATGCATAGACAAGTTTTTCACATTTCGTGCAATTTTGAACTTCACTTGGTCTATTGGCCTCTTTACCTAACGAAAAGATATCCAAAAGCTAAACTAGCAAGTTAAGACTTCGAAGAACACTAAATAGAGTATAACGGTCCATTTTGATACCTTAGAAATGGTCAATTTTATGCATAGACAAGTTTTTCACGTTTCGTGCAATTTTGAACTTAACTTGGTCTATTGGCTTCCTTACCTAACGAAACGATGCCCAAAAGCAAAACTAGCAAGTTAAGACTTCGAAGAACACTAAATAGATTATAACTGTCCATTTTGATGCCTTAGGAATGTTCAATTCTATGCATAGACAAGTTTTTCACGTTTCGTGCAATTTTGAACTTCACTTGGTCTATTGGCTTCTTTACCTAACGAAACGATGCCCAAAAGCTAAACTAGCAAGTTAAGACTTCGAAGAACACTAAATAGATTATAACGGTCCATTTTGATGCCTTAGGAATGCTCAATTCTATGCATTCACAAGTTTTTCACGTTTCGTGCAATTTTGAACTTAACTTGGTCTACTGGCTTCTTTACCTAACGAAACGATGCCCAAAAGCTAAACTAGCAAGTTAAGACCTCAAAGAACACTAAATAGAGTATAACGGTCCATTTTGATGCTTTAGGAATGCTCAATTCTATGCATAGACAAGTTTTTCACGTTTCGTGCAATTTTGAACTTAACTTGGTCTATTGGCTTCTTTGCTTGACAAAACGATGTCCAAAAGCTAAGCTAGCAAGTTAAGATTTCAAAGAACACTAAATAGAGTATAACGGTCCATTTTGATGCCTTAGGAATGCTCAATTCTATGCAGAGACAGGTTTTTCACATTTCGTGCAATTTTGAACTTAACTTGGTCTATTGGCTTCTTTACCTAACGAAACGATGTCAAAAAGATAAACTAGCAAGTTAAGACTTCAAAGAACACTAAATAGAGTATAACGGTCCATTTTGATGCTTTAGGAATGTTCAATTCTATGCATAGACAAGTTTTTCACGTTTCGTGCAATTTTGAACTTAAATTGGTCTATTGGCGTCTTTACCTAACGAAACGATGTCCAAAAGCTAAACTAGCAAGTTAAGACTGCAAAGAACACTAAATAGAGTATAACGGTCCATTTTGATGCCTTAGGAATGCTCAATTCTATGCATAGACAAGTTTTTCACGTTTCGTGCAATTTTGAACTTCACTTGGTCTATTGGCCTCTTTACCTAACGAAACGATGTCGAAAAGCTAAACTAGCAAGTTAAGACTTCGAAGAACACTAAATAGAGTATAACGGTCCATTTTGATACCTTAGGAATGCTCAATTCTATGCATGGACAAGTTTTTCACGTTTCGTGCAATTTTGAACTTAACTTGGTCTATTGGCTTCTTTACCTAACGAAACGATGCCGAAAAGCTAAACTAGCAAGTTAAGACTTCGAAGAACAATAAATAGATTATAACTGTCCATTTTGATGCCTTAGGAATGCTCAATTCTATGCATAGACAAGTTTTTCACGTTTCGTGCAATTTTGAACTTAACTTGGTCTATTGGCCTCTTTACCTAACAAAACGATGTTGAAAAGCTAAACTTGCAAGTTAAGACTTCGAAGAACACTAAATAGAGTATAACGGTCCATTTTGATGCTTTAGGAATGCTCAATTCTATGCATAGACAAGTTTTTCACGTTTCGTGCAATTTTGAACTTAACTTGGTCAATTGGCTTCTTTACCTAACGAAACGATGTCCAAAAGCGAAACTAGCAAGTTAAGACTTCAAAGAACACTAAATAGAGTATAACGGTCCATTTTGATTCCTTAAGAATGCTCAATTCTATGCATAGACAAGTTTTTCACGTTTCGTGCAATTTTGAACTTCACTTGGTGTATTGGCCTCTTTGCCTAACGAAACGATGTCGAAAAGCTAAACTAGCAAGTTAAGACTTCGAAAAACACTAAATAGAGTATAACGGTCCATTTTGATACCTTAGGAATGCTCAATTCTATGCATAGACAAGTTTTTCACGTTTCATGCAATTTTGAACTTAACTTGGTCTATTGACTTCTTTACCTAACGAAACGATGCCCAAAAGCTAAACTAGCAAGTTAAGACTTCGAAGAACACTAAATAGATTAAAAACTGTCCATTTTGATGCCTTAGGAATGCTCAATTCTATGCATAGACAAGTTTTTCACGTTTCGTGCAATTTTGAACTTCACTTCGTCTATTGGCTTCTTTGCCTAACGAAACGATGCCCAAAAGCTAAACTAGCAAGTTAAGACTTCGAAGAACACTAAATAGATTATAACGGCCCATTTTGATGCCTTAGGAATGCTCAATTCTATGCATAGACAAGTTTTTCACGTTTCGTGCAATTTTGAACTTCACTTGGTCTATTGGCCTCTTTACCTAACGAAACGATGTCGAAAAGCTAAACTAGCAAGTTAAGACTTCGAAGAACACTAAATAGAGTATAACGGTCCATTTTGATACCTTAGGAATGCTCAATTCTATGCATAGACAAGTTTTTCACGTTTCGTGCAATTTTGAACTTAACTTGGTCTATTGGCTTCTTTACCTAACGAAACGATGCCGAAAAGCTAAACTAGCAAGTTAAGACTTCGAAGAACACTAAAGAGATTGCAACTGTCCATTTCGATGCCTTAGGAATGCTCAATTCTACGCATAGACAAGTTTTTCACGTTTCGTGCAATTTTGAACTTAACTTGGTCTATTGGCTTCTTTACATAACGAAACGACGTCCAAAAGCTAAACTAGCAAGTTGAGACTTCAAAGAACACTAAATAGAGTATAACGGTCCATTTTGATGCCTTAGGAATGCTCAATTCGATGCATAGACAAGTATTTCACGTTTCGTGCAACTTTGAACTTAACTTGGTCTATTGGCTTCTTTACCTAACAAAACGATGTCCAAAAGCTAAACTAGCACGTTAAGACTTCAAAGAACACTAAATAGATTATAACTGTCCATTTTGATGCCATAGGAATGCTCAATTCTATGCATAGACAAGTTTTTCACGTTTCGTGCAATTTTGAACTTAACTTGGTCTATTGGCTTCTTTACCTAACGAAACGATGTCAAAAAGATAAACTAGCAAGTTAAGACTTCAAAGAACACTAAATAGAGTATAAAAGTCCATTTTGATGCCTTAGGAAAGCTCAATTCTATGCATAGACAAGTTTTTCACATTTCGTGCAATTTTGAACATCACTTGGTCTATTGGCCTCTTTACCTAACGAAACGATACCCAAAAGCTAAACTAGCAAGTTAAGACTTCGAAGAACACTAAATAGAGTATAACGGTCCATTTTGATACCTTAGAAATGGTCAATTCTATGCATAGACAAGTTTTTCACGTTTCGTGCAATTTTGAACTTAACTTGGTCTATTGGCTTCCTTACCTAACGAAACGATGCCCAAAAGCAAAACTAGCAAGTTAAGACTTCGAAGAACACTAAATAGATTATAACTGTCCATTTTGATGCCTTAGGAATGCTCAATTCTATGCATAGACAAGTTTTTCACGTTTCGTGCAATTTTGAACTTCACTTGGTCTATTGGCTTCTTTACCTAACGAAACGATGCCCAAAAGCTAAACTAGCAAGTTAAGACTTCGAAGAACACTAAATAGATTATAACGGTCCTTTTTGATGTCTTAGGAATGCTCAATTCTATGCATTGACAAGTTTTTCACGTTTCGTACAATTTTGAAGTTAACTTGGTCAACTGGCTTCTTTACCTAACGAAACGATGCCCAAAAGCTAAACTAGCAAGTTAAGACCTCAAAGAACACTAAATAGAGTATAACGGTCCATTTTGATGCTTTAGGAATGCTCAATTCTATGCATAGACAAGTTTTTCACGTTTCGTGCAATTTTGAACTTAACTTGGTCTATTGGCTTCTTTGCCTGACACAACGATGTCCAAAAGCTAAGCTAGCAAGTTAAGATTTCAAAGAACACTAAATAGAGTATAACGGTCCATTTTGATGCCTTAGGAATGCTCAATTCTATGCAGAGACAGGTTTTTCACATTTCGTGCAATTTTGAACTTAACTTGGTCTATTGGCTTCTTTACCTAACGAAACGATGTCAAAAAGATAAACTAGCAAGTTAAGACTTCAAAGAACACTAAATAGAGTATAACGGTCCATTTTGATGCTTTAGGAATGTTCAATTCTATGCATAGACAAGTTTTTCACGTTTCGTGCAATTTTGAACTTAAATTGGTCTATTGGCGTCTTTACCTAACGAAACGATGTCCAAAAGCTAAACTAGCAAGTTAAGACTTCAAAGAACAATAAATAGAGTATAACGGTCCATTTTGATGCCTTAGGAATGCTCAATTCTATGCATAGACAAGTTTTTCACGTTTCGTGCAATTTTGAACTTCACTTGGTCTATTGGCCTCTTTACCTAACGAAACGATGTCGAAAAGCTAAACTAGCAAGTTAAGACTTCGAAGAACACTAAATAGAGTATAACGGTCCATTTTGATACCTTAGGAATGCTCAATTCTATGCATGGACAAGTTTTTCACGTTTCGTGCAATTTTGAACTTAACTTGGTCTATTTGCTTATTTACCTAACGAAACGATGCCGAAAAGCTAAACTAGCAAGTTAAGACTTCGAAGAACAATAAATAGATTAGAACTGTCCATTTTGATGCCTTAGGAATGCTCAATTCTATGCATAGACAAGTTTTTCACTTTTCGTGCAATTTTGAACTTAACTTGGTCTATTGGCCTCTTTACCTAACGAAACGATGTCGAAAAGCTAAACTAGCAAGTTAAGACTTCTAAGAACACTAAATAGAGTATAACGGTCCATTTTGATACCTTAGGAATGCTCAATTCTATGCATGTACAACTTTTTCACGTTTCGTGCAATTTTGAACTTAACTTGGTCTATTGGCTTCTTTACCTAACGAAACGATGCCGAAAAGCTAAACTAGCGAGTTAAGACTTCGAAGAACACTAAATAGATTATAACTGTCCATTTTGATGCCTTAGGAATGCTCAATTCTATGCATAGACAAGTTTTTCACGTTTCGTGCAATTTTGAACTTAACTTGGTCTATTGGCGTCTTTACCTAACGAAACGATGTCCAAAAGCTAAACTAGCAAGTTAAGACTTCAAAGAACACTAAATAGAGTATAACGGTCCATTTTGATGCCTTAGGAATGCTCAATTCTATGCATAGACAAGTTTTTCACGTTTCGTGCAATTTTGAACTTCACTTGGTCTATTGGCCTCTTTACCTAACGAAACGATGTCGAAAAGCTAAACTAGCAAGTTAAGACTTCGAAGAACACTAAATAGAGTATAACGGTCCATTTTGATACCTTAGGAACGCTCAATTCTATGCATGGACAAGTTTTTCACGTTTCGTGCAATTTTGAACTTAACTTGGTCTATTGGCTTCTTTACCTAACGAAACGATGCCGAAAAGCTAAACTAGCAAGTGAAGACTTCGAAGAACAATAAATAGATTATAACTGTCCATTTTGATGCCTTAGGAATGATCAATTCTATGCATAGACAAGTTTTTCACGTTTCGTGCAATTTTGAACTTAACTTGGTCTATTGGCTTCTTTACCTAACGAAACGATGCCGAAAAGCTAAACTAGCAAGTGAAGACTTCGAAGAACAATAAATAGATTATAACGGTCCATTTTGATGCCTTAGGAATGCTCAATTCTATGCATTGACAAGTTTTTCACGTTTCGTGCAATTTTGAACTTAACTTGGTCTATTGGCTTCTTTACCTAACGAAACGATGCCCAAAAGCTAAACTAGCAAGTTAAGACTTCCAAGAACACTAAATAGATTATAACGGTCCATTTTGATGCCTTAGGAATGCTCAATTCTATGCATTGACAAGTTTTTCACGTTTCGTGCAATTTTGAACTTAACTTGGTCTATTGGCTTCTTTACCTAACGAAACCATGTCAAAAAGATAAACTAGCAAATTAAGACTTCAAAGAACACTAAATAGAGTATAAAAGTCCATTTTGATGCCTTAGGAAAGCTCAATTCTATGCATAGACAAGTTTTTCACATTTCGTGCAATTTTGAACTTCACTTGGTCTATTGGCCTCTTTACCTAACGAAACGATATTTAAAAGCTAAACTAGCAAGTTAAGACTTCGAAGAACACTAAATAGAGTATAACGGTCCATTTTGATACCTTAGAAATGGTCAATTCTATGCATAGACAAGTTTTTCACGTTTCGTGCAATTTTGAACTTAACTTGGTCTATTGGCTTCCTTACCTAACGAAACGATGCCCAAAAGCTAAACTGGCAAGTTAAGACTTCGAAGAACACTAAATAGATTATAACTGTCCATTTTGATGCCTTAGGAATGCTCAATTCTATGCATAGACAAGTTTTTCACGTTTCGTGCAATTTTGAACTTCACTTGGTCTATTGGCTTCTTTACCTAACGAAACGATGCCCAAATGCTAAACTAGCAAGTTAAGACTTCAAAGAACACTAAATAGAGTATAACGGTCCATTTTGATGCTTTAGGAATGCTCAATTCTATCCATAGACAAGTTTTTCACGTTTCGTGCAATTTTGAACTTAACTTGGTCTATTGGCTTCTTTGCCTGACAAAACGATGTCCAAAAGCTAAGCTAGCAAGTTAAGATTTCAAAGAACACTAAATAGAGTATAACGGTCCATTTTGATGCCTTAGGAATGCTCAGTTCTATGCAGAGACAAGCTTTTCACATTTCGTGCAATTTTGAACTTAACTTGGTCTATTGGCTTCTTTGCCTAACGAAACGATGTCAAAAAGATAAACTAGCAAGTTAAGACATCAAAGAACACTAAATAGACTATAACGGTCCATTTTGATGCCTTAGGAATGCTCAGTTCTATGCAGAGACAAGTTTTTCACATTTCGTGCAATTTTGAACTTAACTTGGTCTATTGGCTTCTTTACCTAACGAAACGATGTCAAAAAGATAAACTAGCAAGTTAAGACTTCAAAGAACACTAAATAGAGTATAACGGTCCATTTTGATGCTTTAGGAATGCTCAATTCTATCCATAGACAAGTTTTTCACGTTTCGTGCAATTTTGAACTTAACTTGGTCTATTGGCTTCTTTACCTAACGAAACGATGTCCAAAAGCTAAACTAGCAAGTTAAGACTTCAAAGAACACTAAATAGAGTATAACGGTCCTTTTTGATGCCTTAGGAATGCTCAATTCTATGCATAGACAAGTTTTTCACGTTTCGTGCAATTTTGAAAATAACTTGGTCTAGTGGCTTCTTTACCTAACGAAACGATGTCCAAAAGCTAAACTAGCAAGTTAAGACTTCAAAGAACACTAAATAGAGTATAACAGTCCATTTTGATACCTTAGGAATGCTCAATTCTATGCATAGACAAGTTTTTCACGTTTCGTGCAATTTTGAACTTAACTTGGTCTATTGGCCTGTTTACCTAACGAAACGTTGCCCAAAAGCTAAACTAGCAAGTTAAGACTTCGAAGAACACTAAATAGATTATAACGGTCCATTTTGATGCCTTAGGAATGCTCAATTCTATGCATTGACAAGTTTTTCACGTTTCGTGCAATTTTGAACTTAACTTGGTCTATTGGCTTCTTTACATAACGAAACGATGTCAAAAAGATAAACTAGCAAGTTAAGACTTCAAAGAACACTAAATAGAGTGTAAAAGTCCATTTTGATGCCTTAGGAAAGCTCAATTCTATGCATAGACAAGTTTTTCACATTTCGTGCAATTTTGAACTTCACTTGGTCTATTGGCCTCTTTACCTAACGAAACGATATCCAAAAGCTAAACAAGCAAGTTAAGACTTCGAAGAACACTAAATAGAGTATAACGGTCCATTTTGATACCTTAGAAATGGTCAATTCTATGCATAGACAAGTTTTTCACGTTTCGTGCAATTTTCAACTTAACTTGGTCTATTGGCTTCCTTACCTAACGAAACGATGCCCAAAAGCTAAACTAGCAAGTTAAGACTTCGAAGAACACTAAATAGATTATAACGGTCCATTTTGATGCCTTAGGAATGCTCAATTCTATGCACTGACAAGTTTTTCACGTTTCGTGCAATTTTGAACTTAACTTGGTCTATTGGCTTCTTTACCTAACGAAACGATGCCCAAAAGCTAAACTAGCAAGTTAAGACTTCAAAGAACACTAAATAGAGTATAACGGTCCATTTTTGATGCTTTAGGAATGCTCAATTCTATGCGTAGACAAGTTTTTCACGTTTCGTGCAATTTTGAACTTAACTTGGTCTATTGGCTTCTTTGCCTGACAAAACGATGTCCAAAAGCTAAGCTAGCAAGTTAAGATTTCAAAGAACACTAAATAGAGTATAGCGGTCCATTTTGATGCCTTAGGAATGCTCAATTCTATGCAGAGACAAGTTTTTCACATTTCGTGCAATTTTGAACTTAACTTGGTCTATTGGCTTTTTTACCTAACGAAACGATGTAAAAAAGATAAACTAACAAGTTAAGACTTCAAAGAACACTAAATAGAGTATAACGGTCCATTTTGATGCTTTAGGAATGCTTAATTCTATGCATAGACAAGTTTTTCACGTTTCGTGCAATTTTGAACTTAACTTGGTCTATTGGCGTCTTTACCTAACGAAACGATGTCCAAAAGCTAAACTAGCAAGTTAAGACTTCAAAGAACACTAAATAGAGTATAACGGTCCATTTTGATGCCTTAGGAATGCTCAATTCTATGCATAGACAAGTTTTTCACGTTTCGTGCAATTTTGAACTTACCTTGGTCTATTGGCTTCTTTACCTAACGAAACGATGTCCAAAAGCTAAACTAGCAAGTTAAGACTTCAAAGAACACTAAATAGAGTATAACGGTCCATTTTGATGCCTTAGGAATGCTCAATTCTATGCATAGACAAGTTTTTCACTTTTCGTGCAATTTTGAACTTAACTTGGTCTATTGGCTTCTTTACCTAACGAAACGATGTCCAAAAGCTAAACTAGCAAGTTAAGACTTCAAAGAAAACTAAATAGAGTATAACGGTCCATTTTGATGCCTTAGGAATGCTCAATTCTATGCATAGACAAGTTTTTCACGTTTTGTGCAATTTTGAACTTCACTTGGTCTATTGGCCTCTTTACCTAACGAAACGATGTCCAAAAGCTAAACTAGCAAGTTAAGACTTCGAAGAACAATAAATAGAGTATAACAGTCCATTTTGATACGTTAGGAATGCTCAATTCTATGCATAGACAAGTTTTTCACGTTTGGTGCAATTTTGAACTTAACTTGGTCTATTGGCCTGTTTACCTAACGAAACGTTGCCCAAAAGCTAAACTAGCAAGTTAAGACTTCGAAGAACACTAAATAGATTATAACTGTCCATTTTGATGCCTTAGGAATGCTCAATTCTATGCATAGACAAGTTTATCACGTTTCGTGCAATTTTGAACTTAACTTGGTCTATTGGCTTCTTTACATAACGAAACGATGTCAAAAAGATAAACTAGCAAGTTAAGACTTCAAAGAACACTAAATAGAGTATAAAAGTCCATTTTGATGCCTTAGGAAAGCTCAATTCTATGCATAGACAAGTTTTTCACATTTCGTGCAATTTTGAACTTCACTTGGTCTATTGGCCTCTTTACCTAACGAAAAGATATCCAAAAGCTAAACAAGCAAGTTAAGACTTCGAAGAACACTAAATATAGTATAACGGTCCATTTTGATACCTTAGAAATTGTAATATCCTGATATAACTTTACACTATTCATAGTATTTTATTGTGGTGGTTGAGGTGGAGGGAACCTCTGTGTTGGTGAACCGGTATTTGAAGAGAATAAAAATTAAATTAAGATAAAAATCTGGAAATATTTTTCATAAGTGGAGGATTTTAAAAGAAAATTTTAGACGCAAGAATCACACAAATCGGATTTAAATTGGATTTATTATGTTTTTTTTTAGTTAGTTGGATTTTTACATTTGGTGAGTGGCATTTTCGTAAAATTTCAGGGACTATAGTGAAGTTTTAAGTAAATAAGTTAAATACCCAGATTTCTCACTATTTACAAATACACCCTCTTCCTCACAACTCTTCTCTCTCCCGTACACCTTTCTCTCTCCTGGTGATTTTCTGATTCCGGTGACGATGATGGCTGTGTTTGGTATCAAAAGAAGCGTATTGACGAGACGAGTGTAACCCAACTTGAATCAAGTCGATCGGAGCTACGGTTAGGGAGATATCGGAGTTTGAAGTTTCGGTCACCTTGAATTTCTTTTGGTCGATCCGGTCGATTCCGGCGATGGTTTGACTTCTTTCAGGTACCTATGAGTTCATCTCATCGAGCTCTTCGATTTGATATAAGATTTGGCAGGTTTGGGTGGCCGGATCTCCGGTGGTAGTGTTGAATGGGTTTCAGCCGAGTTGACCGAGTCAGGCCGAGTTGACTCGGTTGACTGGTCTGTTTGACCCGGTTTGACCCGGTTTGCCACTGTTTGACCCGGTTTGACCCGGTTTGCCACTGTTTCACCCGGTTTGCCACTGTTTGACCCGGTTTGACCGGTTTTGCACTGTTTGGCCCGGTTCAATACTGTTTGACCGTTGACCATAGTTGACCGACCGTATTTTAATTGTATTTTCGTATATCGTGTTTTTCGGTGTAGACGGTAATCTCAGTTGAGATTTGAAGCGGGTTGACTATCAGAGTCAGGGGTTGACGGGGACGTTTGCGTGGTATTTGCTTTCCGATTTCCAGGTAGGAGTTTCCTTACTCTTGCATGTGACTTTAGAGTTCTGATTTTACGGACTCTGACGATGTTATGGTTTTGTTGGTTTCCGGGGGTGGAAATACGACCTGTTTACATGTTGATTTATATTCTCTGTTATATATCACTGTTGGTATGTTTCTGTGAGTGGTGATTGGAGGTGTTGGATGTGGACGTGGATTGTGGGCCCATATAGGCGCCCAAATGATCGGATATGGATTTCTGATGGATGATATATATACATATACAGACCGGATATATATACCGGTGGACCGTCTGAGATGGGGTGCATCACAGGGGACGCCCTCTGGTGTAGGCTATGCTATCGGGATACCCGATCCTCATCCAGTTTCGGTGTGGACCTGGACTGGGAGACACCCTACGGGGATTAGGGTGGGTCCAGGGGTGTGATGGATTATTGGAGATTGATTTGGTGGTTACAGTGTTGGATAGCCTTATCGGCTACCATTTCGCTTGATTGGATTGGTGTATGGATTTCTGGAGACCAGTGTGGGTGGTTCCAGTGCTGTTTAGCCTTATCGGCTATTGTGCTATTTGGTTTACTTACTGATGGATGTATATTTACTGTATTGCATACTATGCATTACATTTCTGGATTTATTACTATTATTTATGGATATTGGCGTTTCCTCTCTACGCCCTACTGAGCTTTGTGGCTCACCCCTCTTCTTTATCCCCTTTCAGGTGAGTTGGATGTAGGTGATGGCGGTCGGCAGAGGGATGCGTGAGCTGGTGTGTAGCCTTGGGCTGACTCTTCAGTGTGGGTGTGAGAACTTATTGTATTGTATTTGTAGATACTATACGGTTTGGTATCGGGTAGATATATTTTATTATTCCGCTGTTGTATATGTACATAGGTGGATGTACTTTGTGGATATTATGGTAGTTTTTATTATTATTATGATTATGTCTGTTGGGTTTAGTTTTAGATTTGGGATCTGGTTGGGATCTGGTCCGGGGGATAGGGTGTCCCCTGCCGGTCACGTTCCTGTGGTATAGGTATACTTCGGTATATCTTAGGAGAGAGGGGCGTGACAGATTGGTATCAGAGGTGTAGGTTTAGAAACTTACAGTGGTTAGGTTACCTAGGTTATTTTGTTGGCTACACATCATGCGTTTCCCCGCTGACCTGGTGAGTTTTTACTTTTGGTGTTTCCTGCTTTAGATTTATGTATATGTGTGTTATATTTTCCAGATATGATTGACACACGTAGTACTCGGGTGCGAGGATATGGACGGGGTAGAGGAGAACATGAGGCGGATGAGCCTCAGGGGGTAGATGAGGTAGGTATGCCTGAGGTGACTCCATTAGAGCGGGGGCGAGGACGGAGAGGTAGGGGTGCGAGACGTGGTAGGGGCGGAAGACGTGGGAGAGGTGGGGGCAGGCGGCGAGTGAATATAGATCCAGTGGATGATATTGGGGAGGATCAGGAGGGATATCTAGCACCACAGGGGGTAGAGACAGTTGTTACTACTTTACGACAGGAGGTTCGGGATGTTACTGAATTGGTACGAGCTCTTGGGCAGACTGTTACAGGACTTGTGACACAGATGACTGCTCCAGTGCCAGCTGCATTACAGGCTTCTGTTGAGGTTCCAGAGCAGGTTCTGAGTTTGGGTGAGTTACAGGAGGGTGTAGGACAGATTGTGGAGGCACAGGTAGCTCCTTTGGCGATTGATACGTCGATCAAAGAGCTAGCCGAGTTACGAAAGACGAATCCTCCGGTATATAGGGGAGTGATAGATCCAGTGGCAGCAGAGGAGTGGGTTCGCCAGTTACGCAGGAAGATGACTACCTTACGGATTCCTGAGGAGAGGAGGGCTTTATTAGCTGCAGAGTTTTTAGAGGGAGATGCTTTCACTTGGTGGGAGGTGATGACAGTTAGTCGGGGCAGGGAGGGTATGCCGTGGGCAGAGTTTGAGACTGCTTTTCTGGCACAGTATGTACCACAGACAGTGCGTGTTGCTAAAGCTAAGGAGTTTCTCGAGTTGATTCAGTCTCCGGACATGACAGTGACACAGTATCAGGCTCGTTTTGAGGAGCTAGGGCGATATGGGGAGGAGTATATTTGCACAGAGGAAAAGAAGATACTGAGATTTAGGAGAGGGTTGTCGCCAAAGATTTCACCTCATTTGGCGGCTCAGACTATCACCACCTATCGTGAGTGTATTGATAAGGCACTCGGAGTGGAGAGGACTTTAGTGGAGATTAAGGATTACTGGGAGATTCATAAGAGGAAGCTTGAGAGTTCTACATCTGCTACTGGAGAGAGTAGTCAGCACAGACAGAGGACTGATACTCGGGGGTAGCAGCAGAGTCAGGGACAGGGTTCTCAGAGTCGGAGGCAGGGTTACCGAGGACCCAGGCAGGGACAGCAGGGTCCTAGACAGGTTCAGCAGGGGCAGAGACAGGGTCAACAGGGGCAGAGATCAGATCAGCAGGGACAGGCTCCGAGGCGGGACCAGCAGCCTCAGCATTGCTATGCTTGTGGTCATGTGGGCCACATGAGATGGGATTGTCCTATGGCAAACAACCCGTTATGTTTCCAGTGTGGATTGCCAGGACATACCAGGAGAGATTGTCCACAGGGTGGAGGATTTGCACCGCCAGTATTTGGAGGTCAGAGAGCTCCAGCTCCAGCACCGGTTCCGATACAGAGGGGTCCTGTAGGACGGGGTAGGCCACTAGTTCAGCAACAGCGACAGCAGCAGCAGGTTCAGAGAGGTGGAGTGTATGCACTTAGGCCTGATGTGGTTCCAGCAGAGCGAGATCACTTGGGAGGTAGGTTTCTCTTATTCAGTTCTTGGGCACGTGTTTTGTTTGACACTGGTGCTACGCATTCATTTATTTCTGCATCATTTGCTGAGACATTGGGTTTGGAGATTACGGGTGTGGCGAGGAGATTTATAGTTGATTCACCACTAGGACCAGGCACCGTGATTAGTGGTATCTGTAGGGACTGTGTATTTAGTTTCTCAGACCATGAGTTTAGAGCGGATCTGTTTGTGATGCCATTTACTGATTTTGATGTTATTCTTGGTTTGGATTGGTTGACTGAGTATGAGGCGATTATAGAGTGTGCTGAGAGGAGGATTACACTGACCACACCTACGGGGAGGGTTAGATTTCGTGGAACGAGATTTCTTCCGTGTCCACATTTTCTAGATAATCCTCAGTACACCGATTGTGTTATAGCGGGTTTGATTACTTCGGCGTCGAGGGGAGATTCTTCGAACCCTATACCGGTTGTGGAGCATTATATGGATGTTTTTCCCGATGATTTACCGGGGTTACCACCGCAGAGGGAGATTGAATTTGTGATTGAGTTGTACCCGGGTACAGATCCGATTTCTATACCACCGTATAGGATGGCACCAGCAGAGCTGAAGGAGTTGGACACTCAGTTGACGGATTTACAGAAGTTGGGATTTATCAGACCGAGCACTTCACCTTGGGGAGCACCTGTTTTGTTTGTGAAAAAGAAGGATGGTACGATGCGTATGTGTGTGGACTACCGACAACTGAACAGGGTGACAGTAAAGAACGAATATCCATTGCCGAGGATTAATGATTTGTTTGATCAGTTGAGAGGTAGTCATTATTACTCCAAGATTGATCTCAGATCGGGGTACCATCAGTTGAGGATTAGAGAGGAGGATTTTCCAAAGACAGCATTTCGCACACGGTTTGGCCATTATGAGTACTTGGTTATGCCATTTGGGTTAACCAATGCACCTGCAGCGTTTATGGATTTGATGCACAGGGTGTTTAGACCGTATCTGGATCAGTTTGTGATTGTGTTCATTGATGATATATTGGTTTATTCAGCCACTGAGGAAGATCACATTAGACACTTGGAGATTGTGTTGCAGACGCTCAAAGAGCATAGATTGTATGCTAAGCTGAGTAAATGTGAATTTTGGGTGACTCAGGTGAGATTTTTAGGGCATGTGATTTCTCAGGAGGGTATAGCGGTGGATCCAGCGAAAGTAGAGGCAGTGGTGGCATGGAGGAGACCGAAAAATGTAGGAGAGATTCGCAGTTTCCTGGGATTAGCAGGTTACTATCGGCGTTTTATTGGGGAATTCTCACGGATTGCAGCACCGATGACACAGTTGACTCGGAAGGATACTCCATTTGTGTGGACAGATGTGTGTGAGCAGGCTTTCCAGGAGTTGAAGACTCGACTCACTTCACCTCCAGTGTTGGTGATACCTGACAGGGGTATTGGTTATCAGGTATATTGTGATGCTTCAGGAGTTGGTTTGGGTTGTGTGTTGATGCAGCAGGAGGGAGTGGTTGAGTATGCTTCACGTTTGTTGAAGCCGCACGAGAGGAATTGTCCTGTGCATGATTTGGAGTTGGCTGCAGTAGTGTTCGCACTTAAGCAGTGGAGATATTATCTTTATGGAGAAAGGTTTGAGGTATTCTCGGATCATAGGAGTCTTCGGTACTTGTTTACTCAGAGAGATTTAAACCAAAGACATCGTAGATGGATGGAGTATCTTGGGGATTTTGATTTTACTTTACAGTATCATCCGGGCAAGGCCAATGTGGTGGCTGACGCCTTGAGTAGGAGATTGATTGCAGCTCGGTTGGCTATTCAGGAGTTTGGGTTGGTGGATACACTTAGTCAGTATCGACTAGATGTGGAGGAGCGTAGAGATGTACTGAGTTTACGGAGTTTGATTGCTCGTCCGACCCTGGTACAGAGGGTGTTGGATGCACAGTTGGGGGATGCATTATTTGATGACATTGAGGATATGGAGGGATGGGTTAGAGGCACTGATGGTGGAGTCAGATTCAGGGGCAGATTAGTGGTTCCAGAGGACACCGAGTTACGCGAGGAGATACTTCAGGAGGCACATTACTCACAATTTGCGATGCATCCTGGTGCTACTAAGATGTATCGAGATTTACGGAGGCAGTATTGGTGGAGTGGCATGAAGAGAGATGGGGCACAGATTGTGACTCGATGTCTTACCTGTCAGCAGGTAAAGGCAGAGCATCGACGACCTGCTGGATTATTGCAACCGCTTCCATTACCTGAATGGAAGTGGGAGCATATCACTATGGATTTTGTGATGGGTTTACCTATGACTCCTCGGAGACATGATGCGATTTGGGTTGTTGTGGATCGGTTGACAAAGACAGCCCATTTTATGCCTATTCGTCAGACAGATTCGATTGAGTCGTTGACGAGATTATATGTACGAGAGATAGTCCGATTGCATGGGGTACCGTTGAGTATTGTATCTGATCGGGATCCCAGATTTACTTCACGGTTTTGGGGCAGTTTTCAGGATACTCTGGGGACGAAACTGAACTTCGAGGAGATTGGGAGACTCATATTCCTCTAATGGAGTTTGTGTACAATAATAGCTATCAGAGTAGTATTCAGATGGCACCGTTTGAGGCATTATATGGGAGACCTTGTAGATCACCGTTGTGTTGGTCAGAGGTTGGAGATAGACCATTATTGGGTCCAGAGATGGTGCAGCAGACTACAGAGGTGGTGACAGTGATTCGACAGCGGCTTCTGACAGCTCAGTCACGTCAGAAGAGTTACGCGGATAGGAGACGTAGACCTCTAGAGTTTCAGGTGGGGGATCATGTTTTCCTGAGGGTTAGTCCTCGTAGAGGAGTACAGAGGTTTGGGATAGCGGGGAAGTTAGCCCCTAGATTTATAGGGCCATTTGAGATTTTGGAGAGGGTGGGGATGGTAGCTTATCGATTAGCATTACCCCCACAGTTGTCAGGAGTACATGGGGTATTTCATGTGTCTATGTTACGGAGGTACCATAGGGACCCTTCTCATATATTAGATTGGTCTACCCTGGAGATTGGTGAGAACGCTACTTTCGAGACACGTCCTATTAGGATTGTGGATAGACAGGAGAGGCGACTACGGTCGAAGACCATACCCTTGGTTAAGGTGATATGGCAACATTATGGAGTGGAGGAGACGACTTGGGAGTTGGAGTCGGATATGCAGACTAGATTTCCGGATTTATTTACTACCTACGTATGATTTAATTTCGGGGACGAAATTTTCTTAAGGGGGGAAGGATGTAATATCCTGATATAACTTTACACTATTCATAGTATTTTATTGTGGTGGTTGAGGTGGAGGGAACCTCTGTGTTGGTGAACCGGTATTTGAAGAGAATAAAAATTAAATTAAGATAAAAATCTGGAAATATTTTTCATAAGTGGAGGATTTTAAAAGAAAATTTTAGACGCAAGAATCACACAAATCGGATTTAAATTGGATTTATTATGTTTTTTTTTAGTTAGTTGGATTTTTACATTTGGTGAGTGGCATTTTCGTAAAATTTCAGGGACTACAGTGAAGTTTTAAGTAAATAAGTTAAATACCCAGATTTCTCACTATTTACAAATACACCCTCTTCCTCACAACTCTTCTCTCTCCCGTACACCTTTCTCTCTCCTGGTGATTTTCTGATTCCGGTGACGATGATGGCTGTGTTTGATATCAAAAGAAGCGTATTGACGAGACGAGTGTAACCCAACTTGAATCAAGTCGATCGGAGCTACGGTTAGGGAGATATCGGAGTTTGAAGTTTCGGTCACCTTGAATTTCTTTTGGTCGATCCGGTCGATTCCGGCGATGGTTTAACTTCTTTCAGGTACCTATGAGTTCATCTCATCGAGCTCTTCGATTTGATATAAGATTTGGCAGGTTTGGGTGGCCGGATCTCCGGTGGTAGTGTTGAATGGGTTTCAGCCGAGTTGACCGAGTCAGGCCGAGTTGACTCGGTTGACTGGTCTGTTTGACCCGGTTTGACCCGGTTTGCCACTGTTTGACCCGGTTTGACCGGTTTTGCACTGTTTGGCCCGGTTCAATACTGTTTGACCGTTGACCATAGTTGACCGACCGTATTTTAATTGTATTTTCGTATATCGTGTTTTTCGGTGTAGACGGTAATCTCAGTTGAGATTTGAAGCGGGTTGACTATCAGAGTCAGGGGTTGACGGGGACGTTTGCGTGGTATTTGCTTTCCGATTTCCAGGTAGGGGTTTCCTTACTCTTGCATGTGACTTTAGAGTTCTGATTTTACGGACTCTGACGATGTTATGGTTTTGTTGGTTTCCGGGGGTGGAAATACGACCTGTTTACATGTTGATTTATATTCTCTGTTATATATCACTGTTGGTATGTTTCTGTGAGTGGTGATTGGAGGTGTTGGATGTGGACGTGGATTGTGGGCCCATATAGGCGCCCAAATGATCGGATATGGATTTCTGATGGATGATATATATACATATACAGACCGGATATATATACCGGTGGACCGTCTGAGATGGGGTGCATCACAGGGGACGCCCTCTGGTGTAGGCTATGCTATCGGGATACCCGATCCTCATCCAGTTTCGGTGTGGACCTGGACTGGGAGACACCCTACGGGGATTAGGGTGGGTCCAGGGGTGTGATGGATTATTGGAGATTGATTTGGTGGTTACAGTGTTGGATAGCCTTATCGGCTACCATTTCGCTTGATTGGATTGGTGTATGGATTTCTGGAGACCAGTGTGGGTGGTTCCAGTGCTGTTTAGCCTTATCGGCTATTGTGCTATTTGGTTTACTTACTGATGGATGTATATTTACTGTATTGCATACTATGCATTACATTTCTGGATTTATTACTATTATTTATGGATATTGGCGTTTCCTCTCTACGCCCTACTGAGCTTTGTGGCTCACCCCTCTTCTTTATCCCCTTTCAGGTGAGTTGGATGTAGGTGATGGCGGTCGGCAGAGGGATGCGTGAGCTGGTGTGTAGCCTTGGGCTGACTCTTCAGTGTGGGTGTGAGAACTTATTGTATTGTATTTGTAGATACTATACGGTTTGGTATCGGGTAGATATATTTTATTATTCCGCTGTTGTATATGTACATAGGTGGATGTACTTTGTGGATATTATGGTAGTTTTTATTATTATTATGATTATGTCTGTTGGGTTTAGTTTTAGATTTGGGATCTGGTTGGGATCTGGTCCGGGGGATAGGGTGTCCCCTGCCGGTCACGTTCCTGTGGTATAGGTATACTTCGGTATATCTTAGGAGAGAGGGGCGTGACAGAAATGGTCAATTCTATGCATAGACAAGTTTTTCACGTTTCGTGCAATTTTCAACTTAACTTGGTCTATTGGCTTCCTTACCTAACGAAACGATGCCCAAAAGCTAAACTAGCAAGTTAAGACTTCGAAGAACACTAAATAGATTATAACGGTCCATTTTGATGCCTTAGGAATGCTCAATTCTATGCACTGACAAGTTTTTCACGTTTCGTGCAATTTTGAACTTAACTTGGTCTATTGGCTTCTTTACCTAACGAAACGATGCCCAAAAGCTAAACTAGCAAGTTAAGACTTCAAAGAACACTAAATAGAGTATAACGGTCCATTTTGATGCTTTAGGAATGCTCAATTCTATGCATAGACAAGTTTTTCACGTTTCGTGCAATTTTGAACTTAACTTGGTCTATTGGCTTCTTTGCCTGACAAAACGATGTCCAAAAGCTAAGCTAGCAAGTTAAGATTTCAAAGAACACTAAATAGAGTATAACGGTCCATTTTGATGCCTTAGGAATGCTCAATTCTATGCAGAGACAAGTTTTTCACATTTCGTGCAATTTTGAACTTAACTTGGTCTATTGGATTCTTTACCTAACGAAACGATGTCAAAAAGATAAACTAACAAGTTAAGACTTCAAAGAACACTAAATAGAGTATAACGGTCCATTTTGATGCTTTAGGAATGCTTAATTCTATGCATAGACAAGTTTTTCACGTTTCGTACAATTTTGAACTTAACTTGGTCTATTGGCGTCTTTACCTAACGAAACGATGTCCAAAAGCTAAACTAGCAAGTTAAGACTTCAAAGAACACTAAATAGAGTATAACGGTCCATTTTGATGACTTAGGAATGCTCAATTCCATGCATAGACAAGTTTTTCACGTTTCGTGCAATTTTGAACTTACCTTGGTCTATTGGCTTCTTTACCTAACGAAACGATGTCCAAAAGCTAAACGAGCAAGTTAAGACTTCAAAGAACACTAAATAGAGTATAACGGTCCATTTTGATGCCTTAGGAATGCTCAATTTTATGCATAGACAAGTTTTTCACTTTTCGTGCAATTTTGAACTTAACTTGGTCTATTGGCTTCTTTACCTAACGAAACGATGTCCAAAAGCTAAACTAGCAAGTTAAGACTTCAAAAAAAACTAAATAGAGTATAACGGTCCATTTTGATGCCTTAGGAATGCTCAATTCTATGCATAGACAAGTTTTTCACGTTTTGTGCAATTTTGAACTTCACTTGGTCTATTGGCCTCTTTACCTAACGAAACGATGTCCAAAAGCTAAACTAGCAAGTTAAGACTTCAAAGAAAACTAAATAGAGTATAACGGTCCATTTTGATGCCTTAGGAACGCTCAATTCTATGCATAGACAAGTTTTTCACGTTTTGTGCAATTTTGAACTTCACTTGGTCTATTGGCCTCTTTACCTAACGAAACGATGTCCAAAAGCTAAACTAGCAAGTTAAGACTTCGAAGAACACTAAATAGAGTATAACAGTCCATTTTGATACCTTAGGAATGCTCAATTCTATGCATAGACAAGTTTTTCACGTTTGGTGCAATTTTGAACTTAACTTGGTCTATTGGCCTGTTTACCTAACGAAACGTTGCCCAAAAGCTAAACTAGAAAGTTAAGACTTCGAAGAACACTAAATAGAGTATAACGGTCCATTTTGATGCCTTAGGAATGCTCAATTCTATGCATAGACAACTTTTTCACGTTTCGTGCAATTTTGAACTTAACTTGGTCTATTGGCGTCTTTACCTAACGAAACGATGTCCAAAAGCTAAACTAGCAAGTTAAGACTTCAAAGAACACTAAATAGAGTATAACGGTCCATTTTGATGCCTTAGGAATGCTCAATTCCATGCATAGACAAGTTTTTCACGTTTCGTGCAATTTTGAACTTACCTTGGTCTATTGGCTTCTTTACCTAACGAAACGATGTCCAAAAGCTAAACTAGCAAGTTAAGACTTCAAAGAACACTAAATAGAGTATAACGGTCCATTTTGATGCCTTAGGAATGCTCAATTCCATGCATAGACAAGTTTTTCACGTTTCGTGCAATTTTGAACTTACCTTGGTCTATTGGCTTCTTTACCTAACGAAACGATGTCCAAAAGCTAAACTAGCAAGTTAAGACTTCAAAGAACACTAAATAGAGTATAACGGTCCATTTTGATGCCTTAGGAATGCTCAATTCTATGCATAGACAAGTTTTTCACTTTTCGTGCAATTTTGAACTTAACTTGGTCTATTGGCTTCTTTACCTAACGAAACGATGTCCAAAAGCTAAACTAGCAAGTTAAGACTTCAAAGAAAACTAAATAGAGTATAACGGTCCATTTTGATGCCTTAGGAATGCTCAATTCTATGCATAGACAAGTTTTTCACGTTTTGTGCAATTTTGAACTTCACTTGGTCTATTGGCCTCTTTACCTAACGAAACGATGTCCAAAAGCTAAACTAGCAAGTTAAAACTTCGAAGAACAATAAATAGAGTATAACAGTCCATTTTGATACCTTAGGAATGCTCAATTCTATGCATAGACAAGTTTTTCACGTTTGGTGCAATTTTGAACTTAACTTGGTCTATTGGCCTGTTTACCTAACGAAACGTTGCCCAAAAGCTAAACTAGCAAGTTAAGACTTCGAAGAACACTAAATAGATTATAACTATCCATTTTGATGCCTTAGGAATGCTCAATTCTATGCATAGACAAGTTTATCACGTTTCGTGCAATTTTGAACTTAACTTGGTCTATTGGCTTCTTTACATAACGAAACGATGTCCAAAAGCTAAACTAGCAAGTTAAGACTTCAAAGAACACTAAATAGAGTATAACGGTCCATTTTGATGCCTTAGGAATGCTCAATTCTGTCCATAGACAAGTTTTTCACGTTTCGTGCAATTCAGAACTTCACTTGGTCTATTGGCCTCTTTACCTAACTAAACGATCTCCAAAAGCTAAACTAGCAAGTTAAGACTTCGAAGAACACTAAATAGAGTATAACGGTCCATTTTGATGCCTTAGGAATGCTCAATTCTATGCATAGACAAGTTTTTCACGTTTCGTGCAATTTTGAACTTAACTTGGTCTATTGGCTTCTTTACCTAACGAAACGATGTCCAAAAGCTAAACTATCAAGTTAAGACTTCAAAGAACACTAAATAGAGTATAACGGTCCATTTTGATGCCTTAGGAATGCTCAATTCTATGCATAGACAAGTTTTTCACGTTTCGTGCAATTTTGAACTTAACTTGGTCTATTGGCCTCTTTACCTAACGAAACGATGTGAAAAAGATAAACTAGCAAGTTAAGACTTCAAAGAACACTAAATAGAGTATAACGGTCCATTTTGATGCCTTAGGAATGCTCAATTCTGTCCATAGACAAGTTTTTCACGTTTCGTGCAATTTTGAACTTAACTTGGTCTATTGGCTTCTTTACCTAACGAAACGATATCCAAAAGCTAAACTATCAAGTTAAGACTTCAAAGAACACTAAATAGAGTATAACGGTCCATTTTGATGCCTTAGGAATGCTCAATTCTATGCATAGACAAGTTTTTCACGTTTCGTGCAATTTTGAACTTAACTTGGTCTATTGGCCTCTTTACCTAACGAAACGATGTGAAAAAGATAAACTAGCAAGTTAAGACTTCAAAGAACACTAAATAGAGTATAACGGTCCATTTTGATGCCTTAGGAATGCTCAATTCTGTCCATAGACAAGTTTTTCACATTTCGTGCAATTCAGAACTTCACTTGGTCTATTGGCCTCTTTACCTAACTAAACGATCTCCAAAAGCTAAACTAGCAAGTTAAGACTTCGAAGAACACTAAATAGAGTATAACGGTCCATTTTGATGCCTTAGGAATGCTCAATTCTATGCATAGACAACTTTTTCACGTTTCGTGCAATTTTGAACTTAACTTGGTCTATTGGCGTCTTTACCTAACGAAACGATGTCCAAAAGCTAAACTAGCAAGTTAAGACTTCAAAGAACACTAAATAGAGTATAACGGTCCATTTTGATGCCTTAGGAATGCTCAATTCCATGCATAGACAAGTTTTTCACGTTTCGTGCAATTTTGAACTTACCTTGGTCTATTGGCTTCTTTACCTAACGAAACGATGTCCAAAAGCTAAACTAGCAAGTTAAGACTTCAAAGAACACTAAATAGAGTATAACGGTCCATTTTGATGCCTTAGGAATGCTCAATTCCATGCATAGACAAGTTTTTCACGTTTCGTGCAATTTTGAACTTACCTTGGTCTATTGGCTTCTTTACCTAACGAAACGATGTCCAAAAGCTAAACTAGCAAGTTAAGACTTCAAAGAACACTAAATAGAGTATAACGGTCCATTTTGATGCCTTAGGAATGCTCAATTCTATGCATAGACAAGTTTTTCACTTTTCGTGCAATTTTGAACTTAACTTGGTCTATTTGCTTCTTTACCTAACGAAACGATGTCCAAAAGCTAAACTAGCAAGTTAAGACTTCAAAGAAAACTAAATAGAGTATAACGGTCCATTTTGATGCCTTAGGAATGCTCAATTCTATGCATAGACAAGTTTTTCACGTTTTGTGCAATTTTGAACTTCACTTGGTCTATTGGCCTCTTTACCTAACGAAACGATGTCCAAAAGCTAAACTAGCAAGTTAAAACTTCGAAGAACAATAAATAGAGTATAACAGTCCATTTTGATACCTTAGGAATGCTCAATTCTATGCATAGACAAGTTTTTCACGTTTGGTGCAATTTTGAACTTAACTTGGTCTATTGGCCTGTTTACCTAACGAAACGTTGCCCAAAAGCTAAACTAGCAAGTTAAGACTTCGAAGAACACTAAATAGATTATAACTGTCCATTTTGATGCCTTAGGAATGCTCAATTCTATGCATAGACAAGTTTATCACGTTTCGTGCAATTTTGAACTTAACTTGGTCTATTGGCTTCTTTACATAACGAAACGATGTCCAAAAGCTAAACTAGCAAGTTAAGACTTCAAAGAACACTAAATAGAGTATAACGGTACATTTTGATGCCTTAGGAATGCTCAATTCTATGCATAGACAAGTATTTCACGTTTCGTACAATTTTGAACTTAACTTGGTCTATTGGCTTCTTTACCTAACAGAACGATGTCCAAAAGCTAAACGAGCAAGTTAAGACTTCAAAGAACACTAAATAGAGTATAACGGTCCATTTTGATGCCTTAGGAATGCTCAATTCTATGCATAGACAAGTTTTTCACGTTTCGTGCAATTTTGAACTTAACTTGGTCTATTGGCTTCTTTACCTAACGAAACGATGTCCAAAAGCTAAACTATCAAGTTAAGACTTCAAAGAACACTAAATAGAGTATAACGGTCCATTTTGATGCCTTAGGAATGCTCAATTCTATGCATAGACAAGTTTTTCACGTTTTGTGCAATTTTGAACTTAACTTGGTCTATTGGCCTCTTTACCTAACGAAACGATGTGAAAAAGATAAACTAGCAAGTTAAGACTTCAAAGAATACTAAATAGAGTATAACGGTCCATTTTGATGCCTTAGGAATGCTCAATTCTGTCCATAGACAAGTTTTTCACGTTTCGTGCAATTCAGAACTTCACTTGGTCTATTGGCCTCTTTACCTAACTAAACGATCTCCAAAAGCTAAACTAGCAAGTTAAGACTTCGAAGAACACTAAATAGAGTATAACGGTCCATTTTGATGCCTTAGGAATGCTCAATTCTATGCATAGACAACTTTTTCACGTTTCGTGCAATTTTGAACTTAACTTGGTCTATTGGCGTCTTTACCTAACGAAACGATGTCCAAAAGCTAAACTAGCAAGTTAAGACTTCAAAGAACACTAAATAGAGTATAACGGTCCATTTTGATGCCTTAGGAATGCTCAATTCCATGCATAGACAAGTTTTTCACGTTTCGTGCAATTTTGAACTTACCTTGGTCTATTGGCTTCTTTACCTAACGAAACGATGTCCAAAAGCTAAACTAGCAAGTTAAGACTTCAAAGAACACTAAATAGAGTATAACGGTCCATTTTGATGCCTTAGGAATGCTCAATTCCATGCATAGACAAGTTTTTCACGTTTCGTGCAATTTTGAACTTACCTTGGTCTATTGGCTTCTTTACCTAACGAAACGATGTCCAAAAGCTAAACTAGCAAGTTAAGACTTCAAAGAACACTAAATAGAGTATAACGGTCCATTTTGATGCCTTAGGAATGCTCAATTCTATGCATAGACAAGTTTTTCACTTTTCGTGCAATTTTGAACTTAACTTGGTCTATTTGCTTCTTTACCTAACGAAACGATGTCCAAAAGCTAAACTAGCAAGTTAAGACTTCAAAGAAAACTAAATAGAGTATAACGGTCCATTTTGATGCCTTAGGAATGCTCAATTCTATGCATAGACAAGTTTTTCACGTTTTGTGCAATTTTGAACTTCACTTGGTCTATTGGCCTCTTTACCTAACGAAACGATGTCCAAAAGCTAAACTAGCAAGTTAAAACTTCGAAGAACAATAAATAGAGTATAACAGTCCATTTTGATACCTTAGGAATGCTCAATTCTATGCATAGACAAGTTTTTCACGTTTGGTGCAATTTTGAACTTAACTTGGTCTATTGGCCTGTTTACCTAACGAAACGTTGCCCAAAAGCTAAACTAGCAAGTTAAGACTTCGAAGAACACTAAATAGATTATAACTGTCCATTTTGATGCCTTAGGAATGCTCAATTCTATGCATAGACAAGTTTATCACGTTTCGTGCAATTTTGAACTTAACTTGGTCTATTGGCTTCTTTACATAACGAAACGATGTCCAAAAGCTAAACTAGCAAGTTAAGACTTCAAAGAACACTAAATAGAGTATAACGGTACATTTTGATGCCTTAGGAATGCTCAATTCTATGCATAGACAAGTATTTCACGTTTCGTACAATTTTGAACTTAACTTGGTCTATTGGCTTCTTTACCTAACAGAACGATGTCCAAAAGCTAAACGAGCAAGTTAAGACTTCAAAGAACACTAAATAGAGTATAACGGTCCATTTTGATGCCTTAGGAATGCTCAATTCTATGCATAGACAAGTTTTTCACGTTTCGTGCAATTTTGAACTTAACTTGGTCTATTGGCTTCTTTACCTAACGAAACGATGTCCAAAAGCTAAACTATCAAGTTAAGACTTCAAAGAACACTAAATAGAGTATAACGGTCCATTTTGATGCCTTAGGAATGCTCAATTCTATGCATAGACAAGTTTTTCACGTTTCGTGCAATTTTGAACTTAACTTGGTCTATTGGCCTCTTTACCTAACGAAACGATGTGAAAAAGATAAACTAGCAAGTTAAGACTTCAAAGAATACTAAATAGAGTATAACGGTCCATTTTGATGCCTTAGGAATGCTCAATTCTGTCCATAGACAAGTTTTTCACGTTTCGTGCAATTCAGAACTTCACTTGGTCTATTGGCCTCTTTACCTAACTAAACGATCTCCAAAAGCTAAACTAGCAAGTTAAGACTTCGAAGAACACTAAATAGAGTATAACGGTCCATTTTGATGCCTTAGGAATGCTCAATTCTATGCATAGACAAGTTTTTCACGTTTCGTGCAATTTTGAACTTAACTTGGTCTATTGGCTTCTTTACCTAACAAAACGATGTCCAAAAGCTAAACTAGCAAGTTAAGACTTCAAAGAAAACTAAATAGAGTATAACGGTCCATTTTGATGCCTTAGGAATGCTCAATTCTGTGCATAGACAAGTTTTTCACGTTTCGTGCAATTTTGAACTTAACCTGGTCTATTGGCTTCTTTACCTAACAAAACGATGTCCAAAAGCTAAACTAGCAAGTTAAGACTTCAAACAACACTAAATAGAGTATAACGGTCCATTTTGATGCCTTAGGAATGCTTAATTCTATGCATAGACAAGTTTTTCACGTTTCGTGCAATTTTGAACTTCACTTGCTCTATTGGCCTCTTTACCTAACGAAACGATGTCGAAAAGTTAAACTAGCAAGTTAAGACTTCGAAGAACACTAAATATAGTATAACGGTCCATTTTGATACCTTAGGAATGCTCAATTCTATGCATGGAACAGTTTTTCACGTTTCGTGCAATTTTGAACTTAACTTGGTCTATTGGCTTCTTTACCTAACGAAACGATGCCGAAAAGCTAAACTAGCAAGTTAAGACTTCGAAGAACACTAAATAGATTATAACTGTCCATTTTGATGCCTTAGGAATGCTCAATTCTATGCATAGACAAGTTTTTCACGTTTCGTGCAATTTTGAACTTAACTTGGTCTATTGGCGTCTTTACCTAACGAAACGATGTCCAAAAGCTAAACTAGCAAGTTAAGACTTCAAAGAACACTAAATAGAGTATAACGGTCCATTTTGATCCCTTAGGAATGCTCAATTCTATGCATAGACAAGTTTTTCACGTTTCGTGCAATTTTGAACTTCACTTGGTCTATTGGCCTCTTTGCCTAACGAAACGATGTCCAAAAGCTAAACTAGCAAGTTAAGACTTCGAAGAACACTAAATAGAGTATAACGGTCCATTTTGATACCTTAGGAATGCTCAATTCTATGCATGGACAAGTTTTTCACGTTTCGTGCAATTTTGAACTTAACTTGGTCTATTGGCTTCTTTACCTAACGAAACGATGCCGAAAAGCTAAACTAGCAAGTTAAGACTTCGAAGAACAATAAATAGATTATAACTGTCCATTTTGATGCCTTAGGAATGCTCAATTCTATGCATAGACAAGTTTTTCACGATTCGTGCAATTTTGAACTTAACTTGATCTATTGGCTTCTTTACATAACGAAACGACGTCCAAAAGCTAAACTAGCAAGTTGAGACTTCAAAGAAAACTAAATAGAGTATAACGGTCCATTTTGATGCCTTAGGAATGCTCAATTCTATGCATAGACAAGTTTTTCACGTTTCGTGCAATTTTGAACTTAACTTGGTCTATTGGCTTCTTTACCTAACAAAACGATGTCCAAAAGCTAAACTAGCAAGTTAAGACTTCAAAGAAAACTAAATAGAGTATAACGGTCCATTTTGATGCCTTAGGAATGCTCAATTCTATGCATAGACAAGTTTTTCACGTTTCGTGCAATTTTGAACTTAACCTGGTCTATTGGCTTCTTTACCTAACAAAACGATGTCCAAAAGCTAAACTAGCAAGTTAAGACTTCAAACAACACTAAATAGAGTATAACGGTCCATTTTGATGCCTTAGGAATGCTTAATTCTATGCATAGACAAGTTTTTCACGTTTCGTGCAATTTTGAACTTCACTTGCTCTATTGGCCTCTTTACCTAACGAAACGATGTCCAAAAGCTAAACTAGCAAGTTAAAACTTCGAAGAACAATAAATAGAGTATAACAGTCCATTTTGATACCTTAGGAATGCTCAATTCTATGCATAGACAAGTTTTTCACGTTTGGTGCAATTTTGAACTTAACTTGGTCTATTGGCCTGTTTACCTAACGAAACGTTGCCCAAAAGCTAAACTAGCAAGTTAAGACTTCGAAGAACACTAAATAGATTATAACTGTCCATTTTGATGCCTTAGGAATGCTCAATTCTATGCATAGACAAGTTTATCACGTTTCGTGCAATTTTGAACTTAACTTGGTCTATTGGCTTCTTTACATAACGAAACGATGTCCAAAAGCTAAACTAGCAAGTTAAGACTTCAAAGAACACTAAATAGAGTATAACGGTACATTTTGATGCCTTAGGAATGCTCAATTCTATGCATAGACAAGTATTTCACGTTTCGTACAATTTTGAACTTAACTTGGTCTATTGGCTTCTTTACCTAACAGAACGATGTCCAAAAGCTAAACGAGCAAGTTAAGACTTCAAAGAACACTAAATAGAGTATAACGGTCCATTTTGATGCCTTAGGAATGCTCAATTCTATGCATAGACAAGTTTTTCACGTTTCGTGCAATTTTGAACTTAACTTGGTCTATTGGCTTCTTTACCTAACGAAACGATGTCCAAAAGCTAAACTATCAAGTTAAGACTTCAAAGAACACTAAATAGAGTATAACGGTCCATTTTGATGCCTTAGGAATGCTCAATTCTATGCATAGACAAGTTTTTCACGTTTCGTGCAATTTTGAACTTAACTTGGTCTATTGGCCTCTTTACCTAACGAAACGATGTGAAAAAGATAAACTAGCAAGTTAAGACTTCAAAGAATACTAAATAGAGTATAACGGTCCATTTTGATGCCTTAGGAATGCTCAATTCTGTCCATAGACAAGTTTTTCACGTTTCGTGCAATTCAGAACTTCACTTGGTCTATTGGCCTCTTTACCTAACTAAACGATCTCCAAAAGCTAAACTAGCAAGTTAAGACTTCGAAGAACACTAAATAGAGTATAACGGTCCATTTTGATGCCTTAGGAATGCTCAATTCTATGCATAGACAAGTTTTTCACGTTTCGTGCAATTTTGAACTTAACTTGGTCTATTGGCTTCTTTACCTAACAAAACGATGTCCAAAAGCTAAACTAGCAAGTTAAGACTTCAAAGAAAACTAAATAGAGTATAACGGTCCATTTTGATGCCTTAGGAATGCTCAATTCTGTGCATAGACAAGTTTTTCACGTTTCGTGCAATTTTGAACTTAACCTGGTCTATTGGCTTCTTTACCTAACAAAACGATGTCCAAAAGCTAAACTAGCAAGTTAAGACTTCAAACAACACTAAATAGAGTATAACGGTCCATTTTGATGCCTTAGGAATGCTTAATTCTATGCATAGACAAGTTTTTCACGTTTCGTGCAATTTTGAACTTCACTTGCTCTATTGGCCTCTTTACCTAACGAAACGATGTCGAAAAGTTAAACTAGCAAGTTAAGACTTCGAAGAACACTAAATATAGTATAACGGTCCATTTTGATACCTTAGGAATGCTCAATTCTATGCATGGAACAGTTTTTCACGTTTCGTGCAATTTTGAACTTAACTTGGTCTATTGGCTTCTTTACCTAACGAAACGATGCCGAAAAGCTAAACTAGCAAGTTAAGACTTCGAAGAACACTAAATAGATTATAACTGTCCATTTTGATGCCTTAGGAATGCTCAATTCTATGCATAGACAAGTTTTTCACGTTTCGTGCAATTTTGAACTTAACTTGGTCTATTGGCGTCTTTACCTAACGAAACGATGTCCAAAAGCTAAACTAGCAAGTTAAGACTTCAAAGAACACTAAATAGAGTATAACGGTCCATTTTGATCCCTTAGGAATGCTCAATTCTATGCATAGACAAGTTTTTCACGTTTCGTGCAATTTTGAACTTCACTTGGTCTATTGGCCTCTTTGCCTAACGAAACGATGTCCAAAAGCTAAACTAGCAAGTTAAGACTTCGAAGAACACTAAATAGAGTATAACGGTCCATTTTGATACCTTAGGAATGCTCAATTCTATGCATGGACAAGTTTTTCACGTTTCGTGCAATTTTGAACTTAACTTGGTCTATTGGCTTCTTTACCTAACGAAACGATGCCGAAAAGCTAAACTAGCAAGTTAAGACTTCGAAGAACAATAAATAGATTATAACTGTCCATTTTGATGCCTTAGGAATGCTCAATTCTATGCATAGACAAGTTTTTCACGATTCGTGCAATTTTGAACTTAACTTGATCTATTGGCTTCTTTACATAACGAAACGACGTCCAAAAGCTAAACTAGCAAGTTGAGACTTCAAAGAAAACTAAATAGAGTATAACGGTCCATTTTGATGCCTTAGGAATGCTCAATTCTATGCATAGACAAGTTTTTCACGTTTCGTGCAATTTTGAACTTAACTTGGTCTATTGGCTTCTTTACCTAACAAAACGATGTCCAAAAGCTAAACTAGCAAGTTAAGACTTCAAAGAAAACTAAATAGAGTATAACGGTCCATTTTGATGCCTTAGGAATGCTCAATTCTATGCATAGACAAGTTTTTCACGTTTCGTGCAATTTTGAACTTAACCTGGTCTATTGGCTTCTTTACCTAACAAAACGATGTCCAAAAGCTAAACTAGCAAGTTAAGACTTCAAACAACACTAAATAGAGTATAACGGTCCATTTTGATGCCTTAGGAATGCTTAATTCTATGCATAGACAAGTTTTTCACGTTTCGTGCAATTTTGAACTTCACTTGCTCTATTGGCCTCTTTACCTAACGAAACGATGTCGAAAAGTTAAACTAGCAAGTTAAGACTTTGAAGAACACTAAATATAGTATAACGGTCCATTTTGATACCTTAGGAATGCTCAATTCTATGCATGGAACAGTTTTTCACGTTTCGTGCAATTTTGAACTTAACTTGGTCTATTGGCTTCTTTACCTAACGAAACGATGCCGAAAAGCTAAACTAGCAAGTTAAGACTTCGAAGAACACTAAATAGATTATAACTGTCCATTTTGATGCCTTAGGAATGCTCAATTCTATGCATAGACAAGTTTTTCACGTTTCGTGCAATTTTGAACTTAACTTGGTCTATTGGCGTCTTTACCTAACGAAACGATGTCCAAAAGCTAAACTAGCAAGTTAAGACTTCAAAGAACACTAAATAGAGTATAACGGTCCATTTTGATCCCTTAGGAATGCTCAATTCTATGCATAGACAAGTTTTTCACGTTTCGTGCAATTTTGAACTTCACTTGGTCTATTGGCCTCTTTGCCTAACGAAACGATGTCCAAAAGCTAAACTAGCAAGTTAAGACTTCGAAGAACACTAAATAGAGTATAACGGTCCATTTTGATACCTTAGGAATGCTCAATTCTATGCATGGACAAGTTTTTCACGTTTCGTGCAATTTTGAACTTAACTTGGTCTATTGGCTTCTTTACCTAACGAAACGATGCCGAAAAGCTAAACTAGCAAGTTAAGACTTCGAAGAACAATAAATAGATTATAACTGTCCATTTTGATGCCTTAGGAATGCTCAATTCTATGCATAGACAAGTTTTTCACGATTCGTGCAATTTTGAACTTAACTTGATCTATTGGCTTCTTTACATAACGAAACGACGTCCAAAAGCTAAACTAGCAAGTTGAGACTTCAAAGAACACTAAATAGAGTATAACGGTCCATTTTGATGCCTTAGGAATGCTCAATTCTATGCATAGACAAGTATTTCACGTTTCGAGCAATTTTGAACTTAACTTGGTCTATTGGCTTCTTTACCTAACAAAACGATGTCCAAAAGCTAAACTAGCAAGTTAAGACTTCAAAGAACACTAAATAGATTATAACTGTCCATTTTGATGCCTTAGGAATGCTCAATTCTATGCATAGACAAGTTTTTCACGTTTCGTGCAATTTTGAACTTAACTTGGTGTATTGGCTTCTTTACCTAACGAAACGATGCCAAAAAGATAAACTAGCAAGTTAAGACTTCAAAGAACACTAAATAGAGTATAAAAGTCCATTTTGATGCCTTAGGAAAGCTCAATTCTATGCATAGACAAGTTTTTCACATTTCGTGCAATTTTGAACTTCACTTGGTCTATTGGCCTCTTTACCTAACGAAACGATATCCAAAAGCTAAACTAGCAAGTTAAGACTTCGAAGAACACTAAATAGAGTGTAACGGTCCATTTTGATACCTTAGAAATGGTCAATTCTATGCATAGACAAGTTTTTCACGTTTCGTGCAATTTTGAACTTAACTTGGTCTATTGGCTTCCTTACCTAACGAAACGATGCCCAAAAGCTAAACTAGCAAGTTAAGACTTCGAAGAACACTAAATAGATTATAACTGTCCATTTTGATGCCTTAGGAATGCTCAATTCTATGCATAGACAAGTTTTTCACGTTTCGTGCAATTTTGAACTTCACTTGGTCTATTGGCTTCTTTACCTAACGAAACGATGCCCAAAAGCTAAACTAGCAAGTTAAGACTTCGAAGAACACTAAATAGATTATAACGGTCCATTTTGATGCCTTAGGAATGCTCAATTCTATGCATTGACAAGTTTTTCACGTTTCGTGCAATTTTGAACTTAACTTGGTCTATTGGCTTCTTTACCTAACGAAACGATGCCCAAAAGCTAAACTAGCAAGTTAAGACTTCAAAGAACACTAAATAGAGTATAACGGTCCATTTTGATGCTTTAGGAATCTTCAATTCTATGCATAGACAAGTTTTTCACGTTTCGTGCAATTTTGAACTTAACTTGGTCTATTGGCTTCTTTGCCTGACGAAACGATGTCCAAAAGCTAAGCTAGCAAGTTAAGATTTCAAAGAACACTAAATAGAGTATAACGGTCCATTTTGATGCCTTAGGAATGCTCAATTCTATGCAGAGACAAGTTTTTCACATTTCGTGCAATTTTGAACTTAACTTGGTCTATTGGCTTCTTTACCTAACGAAACGATGTCAAAAAGATAAACTAGCAAGTTAAGACTTCAAAGAACACTAAATAGAGTATAACGGTCCATTTTGATGCTTTAGGAATGCTTAATTCTATGCATAGACAAGTTTTTCACGTTTCGTGCAATTTTGAACTTAACTTGGTCTATTGGCGTCTTTACCTAACGAAACGATGTCCAAAAGCTAAACTAGCAAGTTAAGACTTCAAAGAACACTAAATAGAGTATAACGGTCCATTTTGATGCTTTAGGAATGCTCAATTCTAAGCATAGACAAGTTTTTCACGTTTCGTGCAATTTTGAACTTAACTTGGTCTATTGGCTTTTTTGCCTGACAAAACGATGTCCAAAAGCTAAGCTAGCAAGTTAAGATTTCAAAGAACACTAAATAGAGTATAACGGTCCATTTTGATGCCTTAGGAATGCTCAATTCTATGCAGAGACAAGTTTTTCACATTTCGTGCAATTTTGAACTTAACTTGGTCTATTGGCTTCTTTACCTGACGAAACGATGTCAAAAAGATAAACTAGCAAGTTAAGACTTCAAAGAACACTAAATAGAGTATAACGGTCCATTTTGATGCTTTAGGAATGCTTAATTCTATGCATAGACAAGTTTTTCACGTTTCGTGCAATTTTGAACTTAACTTGGTCTATTGGCGTCTTTACCTAACGAAACGATGTCCAAAAGCTAAACTAGCAAGTTAAGACTTCAAAGAACACTAAATAGAGTATAACGGTCCATTTTGATGCCTTAGGAATGCTCAATTCTATGCATAGACAAGTTTTTCACGTTTCGTGCAATTTTGAACTTAACTTGGTCTATTGGCTTCTTTGCCTGACAAAACGATGTCCAAAAGCTAAGCTAGCAAGTTAAGATTTCAAAGAACACTAAATAGAGTATAACGGTCCATTTTGATGCCTTAGGAATGCTCAATTCTATGCATAGACAAGTTTTTCACGTTTCGTGCAATTTTGAACTTAACTTGGTCTATTGGCTTCTTTACCTAACGAAACGATGTCCAAAAGCTAAATTAGCAAGTTAAGACTTCAAAGAACACTAAATAGAGTATAACGGTCCATTTTGATGCCTTAGAATGCTCAATTCTATGCATAGACAAGTTTTTCACGTTTCGTGCAATTTTGAACTTCACTTGGTCTATTGGCCTCTTTACCTAACGAAACGATGTCCAAAAGCTAAATTAGCAAGTTAAGACTTCAAAGAACACTAAATAGAGTATAACGGTCCATTTTGATGCCTTAGGAATGCTCAATTCTATGCATAGACAAGTTTTTCACGTTTCGTGCAATTTTGAACTTCACTTGGTCTATTGGCCTCTTTACCTAACGAAACGATGTCCAAAAGCTAAACTAGCAAGTTAAGACTTCGAAGAACACTAAATAGAGTATAACAGTCCATTTTCATACCTTAGGAATGCTCAATTCTATGCATAGACAAGTTTTTCACGTTTCGTGCAATTTTGAACTTAACTTGGTCTATTGGCCTGTTTACCTAACGAAACGTTGCCCAAAAGCTAAACTAGCAAGTTAAGACTTCGAAGAACACTAAATAGATTATAACTGTCCATTTTGATGCCTTAGGAATGCTCAATTCTATGCATAGACAAGTTTTTCACGTTTTGTGCAATTTTGAACTTCACTTGGTCTATTGGCCTCTTTACCTAACGAAACGATGTCCAAAAGCTAAACTAGCAAGTTAAGACTTCAAAGAACACTAAATAGAGTATAATGGTCCATTTTGATGCTTTAGGAATGCTCAATTCTATGCATAGACAAGTTTTTCACGTTTCGTGCAATTTTGAACTTAACTTGGTCTATTGGCTTCTTTGCCTGACAAAACGATGTCCAAAAGCTAAGCTAGCAAGCTAAGATTTCAAAGAACACAAAATAGAGTATAACGGTCCATTTTGATGCCTTAGGAATGCTCAATTCTATGCATAGACAAGTTTTTCACGTTTCGTGCAATTTTGAACTTCACTTGGTCTATTGGCCTCTTTACCTAACGAAACGATGTCCAAAAGTTAACTAGCAAGTTAAGACTTCGAAGAACACTAAATAGAGTATAACAGTCCATTTTCATACCTTAGGAATGCTCAATTCTATGCATAGACAAGTTTTTCACGTTTCGTGCAATTTTGAACTTAACTTGGTCTATTGGCCTGTTTACCTAACGAAACGTTGCCCAAAAGCTAAACTAGCAAGTTAAGACTTCAAAGAACACTAAATAGAGTATAACGGTCCTTTTTGATGCCTTAGGAATGCTCAATTCTATGCATAGACAAGTTTTTCACGTTTGGTGCAATTTTGAACTTAACTTGGTCTATTGGCCTGTTTACCTAACGAAACGTTGCCCAAAAGCTAAACTAGAAAGTTAAGACTTCGAAGAATACTAAATAGAGTATAACGGTCCATTTTGATGCCTTAGGAATGCTCAATTCTATGCATAGACAACTTTTTCACGTTTCGTGCAATTTTGAACTTAACTTGGTCTATTGGCGTCTTTACCTAACGAAACGATGTCCAAAAGCTAAACTAGCAAGTTAAGACTTCAAAGAACACTAAATAGAGTATAACGGTCCATTTTGATGCCTTAGGAATGCTCAATTCCATGCATAGACAAGTTTTTCACGTTTCGTGCAATTTTGAACATACCTTGGTCTATTGGCTTCTTTACCTAACGAAACGATGTCCAAAAGCTAAACTAGCAAGTTAAGACTTCAAAGAACACTAAATAGAGTATAACGGTCCATTTTGATGCCTTAGGAATGCTCAATTCCATGCATAGACAAGTTTTTCACGTTTCGTGCAATTTTGAACTTACCTTGGTCTATTGGCTTCTTTACCTAACGAAACGATGTCCAAAAGCTAAACTAGCAAGTTAAGACTTCAAAGAACACTAAATAGAGTATAACGGTCCATTTTGATGCCTTAGGAATGCTCAATTCTATGCATAGACAAGTTTTTCACTTTTCGTGCAATTTTGAACTTAACTTGGTCTATTGGCTTCTTTACCTAGCAAAACGATGTCCAAAAGCTAAACTAGCAAGTTAAGACTTCAAAGAAAACTAAATAGAGTATAACGGTCCATTTTGATGCCTTAGGAATGCTCAATTCTATGCATAGACAAGTTTTTCACGTTTTGTGCAATTTTGAACTTCACTTGGTCTATTGGCCTCTTTACCTAACGAAACGATGTCCAAAAGCTAAACTAGCAAGTTAAGACTTCGAAGAACAATAAATAGAGTATAACAGTCCATTTTGATACCTTAGGAATGCTCAATTCTATGCATAGACAAGTTTTTCACGTTTGGTGCAATTTTGAACTTAACTTGGTCTATTGGCCTGTTTACCTAACGAAACGTTGCCCAAAAGCTAAACTAGAAAGTTAAGACTTCGAAGAACACTAAATAGATTATAACTGTCCATTTTGATGCCTTAGGAATGCTCAATTCTATGCATAGACAACTTTTTCACGTTTCGTGCAATTTTGAACTTAACTTGGTCTATTGGCTTCTTTACATAACGAAACGATGTCCAAAAGCTAAACTAGCAAGTTAAGACTTCAAAGAACACTAAATAGAGTATAACGGTCCATTTTGATGCCTTAGGAATGCTCAATTCTATGCATAGACAAGTATTTCACGTTTCGTACAATTTTGAACTTAACTTGGTCTATTGGCTTCTTTACCTAACAGAACGATGTCCAAAAGCTAAACGAGCAAGTTAAGACTTCAAAGAACACAAAATAGAGTATAACGGTCCATTTTGATGCCTTAGGAATGCTCAATTCTATGCATAGACAAGTTTTTCACGTTTCGTGCAATTTTGAACTTAACTTGGTCTATTGGCTTCTTTACCTAACGAAACGATGTCCAAAAGCTAAACTATCAAGTTAAGACTTCAAAGAACACTAAATAGAGTATAACGGTCCATTTTGATGCCTTAGGAATGCTCAATTCTATGCATAGACAAGTTTTTCACGTTTCGTGCAATTTTGAACTTAACTTGGTCTATTGGCCTCTTTACCTAACGAAACGATGTGAAAAAGATAAACTAGCAAGTTAAGACTTCAAAGAACACTAAATAGAGTATAACGGTCCATTTTGATGCCTTAGGAATGCTCAATTCTGTCCATAGACAAGTTTTTCACGTTTCGTGCAATTTTGAACTTCACTTGGTCTATTGGCCTCTTTACCTAACGAAACGATGTCCAAAAGCTAAACTAGCAAGTTAAGACTTCGAAGAACACTAAATAGAGTATAACGGTCCATTTTGATGCCTTAGGAATGCTCAATTCTATGCATAGACAAGTTTTTCACGTTTCGTGCAATTTTGAACTTAACTTGGTCTATTGGCTTCTTTACCTAACAAAACGATGTCCAAAAGCTAAACTAGCAAGTTAAGACTTCAAAGAACACTAAATAGAGTATAACGGTCCATTTTGATGCCTTAGGAATGCTCAATTCTATGCATAGACAAGTTTTTCACGTTTCGTGCAATTTTGAACTTAACCTGGTCTATTGGCTTCTTTACCTAACAAAACGATGTCCAAAAGCTAAACTAGCAAGTTAAGACTTCAAACAACACTAAATAGAGTATAACGGTCCATTTTGATGCCTTAGGAATGCTTAATTCTATGCATAGACAAGTTTTTCACGTTTCGTGCAATTTTGAACTTCACTTGGTCTATTGGCCTCTTTACCTAACGAAACGATGTCGAAAAGTTAAACTAGCAAGTTAAGACTTCGAAGAACACTAAATATAGTATAACGGTCCATTTTGATACCTTAGGAATGCTCAATTCTATGCATGGAACAGTTTTTCACGTTTCGTGCAATTTTGAACTTAACTTGGTCTATTGGTTTCTTTACCTAACGAAACGATGCCGAAAAGCTAAACTAGCAAGTTAAGACTTCGAAGAACACTAAATAGATTATAACTGTCCATTTTGATGCCTTAGGAATGCTCAATTCTATGCATAGACAAGTTTTTCACGTTTCGTGCAATTTTGAACTTAACTTGGTCTATTGGCGTCTTTACCTAACGAAACGATGTCCAAAAGCTAAACTAGCAAGTTAAGACTTCAAAGAACACTAAATAGAGTATAACGGTCCATTTTGATCCCTTAGGAATGCTCAATTCTATGCATAGACAAGTTTTTCACGTTTCGTGCAATTTTGAACTTCACTTGGTCTATTGGCCTCTTTGCCTAACGAAACGATGTCGAAAAGCTAAACTAGCAAGTTAAGACTTCGAAGAACACTAAATAGGGTATAACGGTCCATTTTGATACCTTAGGAATGCTCAATTCTATGCATGGACAAGTTTTTCACGTTTCGTGCAATTTTGAACTTACCTTGGTCTATTGGCTTCTTTACCTAACGAAACGATGCCGAAAAGCTAAACTAGCAAGTTAAGACTTCGAAGAACAATAAATAGATTATAACTGTCCATTTTGATGCCTTAGGAATGCTCAATTCTATGCATAGACAAGTTTTTCACGTTTCGTGCAATTTTGAACTTAACTTGATCTATTGGCTTCTTTACATAACGAAACGACGTCCAAAAGCTAAACTAGCAAGTTGAGACTTCAAAGAACACTAAATAGAGTATAACGGTCCATTTTGATGCCTTAGGAATGCTCAATTCTATGCATAGACAAGTATTTCACGTTTCGAGCAATTTTGAACTTAACTTGGTCTATTGGCTTCTTTACCTAACAAAACGATGTCCAAAAGCTAAACTAGCAAGTTAAGACTTCAAAGAACACTAAATAGATTATAACTGTCCATTTTGATGCCTTAGGAATGCTCAATTCTATGCATAGACAAGTTTTTCACGTTTCGTGCAATTTTGAACTTAACTTGGTCTATTGGCTTCTTTACCTAACGAAACGATGTCAAAAAGATAAACTAGCAAAGTTAAGACTTCAAAGAACACTAAATAGAGTATAAAAGTCCATTTTGATGCCTTAGGAAAGCTCAATTCTATGCATAGACAAGTTTTTCACATTTCGTGCAATTTTGAACTTCACTTGGTCTATTGGCCTCTTTACCTAACGAAACGATATCCAAAAGCTAAACTAGCAAGTTAAGACTTCGAAGAACACTAAATAGAGTATAACGGTCCATTTTGATACCTTAGAAATGGTCAATTCTATGCATAGACAAGTTTTTCACGTTTCGTGCAATTTTGAACTTAACTTGGTCTATTGGCTTCCTTACCTAACGAAACGATGCCCAAAAGCTAAACTAGCAAGTTAAGACTTCGAAGAACACTAAATAGATTATAACTGTCCATTTTGATGCCTTAGGAATGGTCAATTCTATGCATAGACAAGTTTTTCACGTTTCGTGCAATTTTGAACTTCACTTGGTCTATTGGCTTCCTTACCTAACGAAACGATGCCCAAAAGCTAAACTAGCAAGTTAAGACTTCGAAGAACACTAAATAGATTATAACGGTCCATTTTGATGCCTTAGGAATGCTCAATTCTATGCATTGACAAGTTTTTCACGTTTCGTGCAATTTTGAACTTCACTTGGTCTATTGGCTTCTTTACCTAACGAAACGATGCCCAAAAGCTAAACTAGCAAGTTAAGACTTCAAAGAACACTAAATAGAGTATAACGGTCCATTTTGATGCTTTAGGAATGCTCAATTCTATGCATAGACAAGTTTTTCACGTTTCGTGCAATTTTGAACTTAACTTGGTCTATTGGCTTCTTTGCCTGACGAAACGATGTCCAAAAGCTAAGCTAGCAAGTTAAGATTTCAAAGAACACTAAATAGAGTATAACGGTCCATTTTGATGCCTTAGGAATGCTCAATTCTATGCAGAGACAAGTTTTTCACATTTCGTGCAATTTTGAACTTAACTTGGTCTATTGGCTTCTTTACCTAACGAAACGATGTCAAAAAGATAAACTAGCAAGTTAAGACTTCAAAGAACACTAAATAGAGTATAACGGTCCATTTTGATGCTTTAGGAATGCTTAATTCTATGCATAGACAAGTTTTTCACGTTTCGTGCAATTTTGAACTTAACTTGGTCTATTGGCGTCTTTACCTAACGAAACGATGTCCAAAAGCTAAACTAGCAAGTTAAGACTTCAAAGAACACTAAATAGAGTATAACGGTCCATTTTGATGCTTTAGGAATGCTCAATTCTATGCATAGACAAGTTTTTCACGTTTCGTGCAATTTTGAACTTAACTTGGTCTATTGGCTTCTTTGCCTGACAAAACGATGTCCAAAAGCTAAGCTAGCAAGTTAAGATTTCAAAGAACACTAAATAGAGTATAACGGTCCATTTTGATGCCTTAGGAATGCTCAATTCTATGCAGAGACAAGTTTTTCACATTTCGTGCAATTTTGAACTTAACTTGGTCTATTGGCTTCTTTACCTAACGAAACGTTGCCCAAAAGCTAAACTAGCAAGTTAAGACTTCGAAGAACACTAAATAGATTATAACGGTCCATTTTGATGCCTTAGGAATGCTCAATTCTATGCATTGACAAGTTTTTCACGTTTCGTGCAATTTTGAACTTAACTTGGTCTATTGGCTTCTTTACCTAACGAAACGATGCCCAAAAGCTAAACTAGCAAGTTAAGACTTCAAAGAACACTAAATAGAGTATAACGGTCCATTTTGATGCCTTAGGAATGCTCAATTCTATGCATAGACAAGTTTTTCACGTTTCGTGCAATTTTGAACTTAACTTGGTCTATTGGCTTCTTTACCTAACGAAACGATGTCCAAAAGCTAAACTAGCAAGTTAAGACTTCAAAGAACACTAAATAGAGTATAACGGTCCATTTTGATGCCTTAGGAATGCTCAATTCTATGCATAGACAAGTTTTTCACGTTTCGTGCAATTTTGAACTTAACTTGGTCTATTGGCTTCTTTACCTAACGAAACGATGTCAAAAGATAAACTAGCAAGTTAAGACTTCAAAGAACACTAAATAGAGTATAACGGTCCATTTTGATGCTTTAGGAATGCTTAATTCTATGCATAGACAAGTTTTTCACGTTTCGTGCAATTTTGAACTTAACTTGGTCTATTGGCGTCTTTACCTAACGAAACGATGTCCAAAAGCTAAACTAGCAAGTTAAGACTTCAAAGAACACTAAATAGAGTATAACGGTCCATTTTGATGCTTTAGGAATGCTCAATTCTATGCATAGACAAGTTTTTCACGTTTCGTGCAATTTTGAACTTAACTTGGTCTATTGGCTTCTTTGCCTGACAAAACGATGTCCAAAAGCTAAGCTAGCAAGTTAAGATTTCAAAGAACACTAAATAGAGTATAACGGTCCATTTTGATGCCTTAGGAATGCTCAATTCTATGCAGAGACAAGTTTTTCACATTTCGTGCAATTTTGAACTTAACTTGGTCTATTGGCTTCTTTACCTAACGAAACGATGTCCAAAAGCTAAACTAGCAAGTTAAGACTTCAAAGAACACTAAATAGAGTATAACGGTCCATTTTGATGCCTTAGGAATGCTCAATTCTATGCAGAGACAAGTTTTTCACATTTCGTGCAATTTTGAACTTAACTTGGTCTATTGGCTTCTTTACCTAACGAAACGATGTCCAAAAGCTAAACTAGCAAGTTAAGACTTCAAAGAACACTAAATAGAGTATAACGGTCCATTTTGATGCCTTAGGAATGCTCAATTCTATGCAGAGACAAGTTTTTCACATTTCGTGCAATTTTGAACTTAACTTGGTCTATTGGCTTCTTTACCTAACGAAACGATGTCAAAAAGATAAACTAGCAAGTTAAGACTTCAAAGAACACTAAATAGAGTATAACGGTCCATTTTGATGCTTTAGGAATGCTTAATTCTATGCATAGACAAGTTTTTCACGTTTCGTGCAATTTTGAACTTAACTTGGTCTATTGGCGTCTTTACCTAACGAAACGATGTCCAAAAGCTAAACTAGCAAGTTAAGACTTCAAAGAACACTAAATAGAGTATAACGGTCCATTTTGATGCTTTAGGAATGCTCAATTCTATGCATAGACAAGTTTTTTCACGTTTCGTGCAATTTTGAACTTAACTTGGTCTATTGGCTTCTTTGCCTGACAAAACGATGTCCAAAAGCTAAGCTAGCAAGTTAAAGATTTCAAAGAACACTAAATAGAGTATAACGGTCCATTTTGATGCCTTAGGAATGCTCAATTCTATGCAGAGACAAGTTTTTCACATTTCGTGCAATTTTGAACTTAACTTGGTCTATTGGCTTCTTTACCTAACGAAACGATGTCCAAAAGCTAACTAGCAAGTTAAGACTTCAAAGAACACTAAATAGAGTTATACGGTCCATTTTGATGCCTTAGGAATGCTCAATTCTATGCATAGACAAGTTTTTCACGTTTCGTGCAATTTTTGAACTTAACTTGGTCTATTGGCTTCTTTACCTACGAAACGATGTCCAAAAGCTAAACTAGCAAGTTAAGACTTCAAAGAACACTAAATAGAGTATAACGGTCCATTTTGATGCCTTAGAATGCTCAATTCTATGCATAGACAAGTTTTTTCACGTTTCGTGCAATTTTGAACTTAACTTGGTCTATTGGCTTCTTTACTAACGAAACGATGTCCAAAAGCTAAACTAGCAAGTTAAGACTTCAAAGAACACTAAATAGAGTATAACGGTCCATTTTGATGCCTAGGAATGCTCAATTCTATGCATAAGACAAGTTTTTTCACGTTTCGTGCATTTGAACTTAACCTGGTCTATTGGCTTCTTTACCTAACGAAACGATGTCCAAAAGCTAAACTAGCAAGTTAAGACTTCAAAAGAACAACTAAATAGAGTATACGGTCCTTTTGATGCCTTAGGAATGCTCAATTCTATGCATTGACAAGTTTTTCACGTTCGTGGCAATTTTGAAACTTCACTTGGTCCTATGGCCTCTTTACCTAACGAAACGATGTCCAAAAGCTAAACTAGCAAGGTTAAAGACTTCGAGAAAGACACACTAAATAGAAGGTATAACCCGTCCATCTTTGCATACTCTTAGGTATGCTCAATTCCTATGCATAGACAATTTTTTTTTCACGTTTCGTTGCAAATTGTGAACTTAACTTGGTCTATTGAACCTGTTACCTACACGAAAACGTTGCCCAAAAGCTAAACTAGCAAGTTAAGACTTCGAAGAAACACTAAATAGATAATAACTGTCCATTTTGATTGCCTTAGGATATGCTCAATTCTATGCATAGACAAGTTTTTCACGTTTCGTGCAATTTTGAACTTCACTTGGTCTATTGGCTTCTTTACCTAACGAAACGTTGCCCAAAAGCATAAACTAGCAAGTTAAGACTTCGAAGACACTAAATAGATTATAACGGTCCATTTTGATGCCTTAGGAATGCTCAATTCTATGCATTGACAAGTTTTTCACGTTCGTGCAATTTTTGAACTTAACTTGGTCTATTGGCTTCTTTACCTAACGAAACGATGCCCAAAAAGCTAAACTAGCAAGTTGAGACTTCAAAGACACTAAATAGAGTATAACGGTCCATTTTGATGCCTTAGGATATGCTCAATTCTATGCATAGACAGTTTTTCACTGTTTCGTGCAATTTTGATACTTAACTTGGTCTATTGGCTTCTTTACCCAACGAAACGATGCCAAAAGCTAAACTAGCAAGTTAAGACTTCAAGAACACTAAATAGAGTTTATAAGGTCCATTTTGATGCCTTAGGACATGCTCAATTCTATGCATAGACAAGTTTTTCAACGTTTCGTGCAATTTTGAACTTAACCTTGGTCCTATTGGCTTCTTTAACTAACGAAAACGTATGTCAAAAAGATAAAACTAGCAAGTTAAGACTTCAAAGACACTAAATAGAGTATAACGGTCCATTTGATGCTTTAGGAATGCTTAATTCTATGCATAGACAAGTTTTTCACGTTTCGTGCAATTTTGAACTTAACCTTGGTCTATTGGCGTCTTTACCTAACGAAACGATGTCCAAAAGCTAAACTAGCAAGTTTAAGACTTCAAAGAACACTAAATAGAGTATAACGGTCCCATTTTGATGCTTTAGGAATGCTCATTCTATGCATAGACAAGTTTTTCACGTTTCGTGCAATTTTGAACTTAACTTGGGTCTATTGGCTTCTTTGCCTACGAAACGATGTCCAAAAGCTAAACTAGCAAGTTAAGACTTCAAAGAACACTAAATAGAGTATAACGGTCCATTTTGATGCCTTAGGAATGCTCAATTCTATGCATAGACAAGTTTTTCACGTTTCGTGCAATTTTGAACTTAACTTGGTCTATTGGCTTCTTTACCTAACGAAACGATGTCCAAAAGCTAAACTAGCAAGTTAAGACTTCAAAGAACACTAAATAGAGTATAACGGTCCATTTTGATGCCTTAGGAATGCTCAATTCTATGCATAGACAAGTTTTTCATTTCGTGCAATTTTGAACTTAACTTGGTCTATTGGTTCTTTACCTAACGAAACGATGTCCAAAAGCTAAACTAGCAAGTTAAGACTTCAAAGAACACTAAATAGAGTTATAACGTCCATTTTGATGCCTTAGGAATGCTCAATTCTATGCATAGACAAGTTTTTCACGTTCTGTGCAATTTGAACTTAACTTGGTCTATTGGCTCTTTACCTAACGAAACGATGTCCAAAAGCAACTAGCAAGTTAAGACTTCAAAGAACACTAAATAGAGTATAACGGTCCATTTTGATGCCTTAGGAATGCTCAATTCTATGCATAGACAAGTTTTTCACGTTTCGTGCAATTTTGAACTTAACTTGGTCTATTGGCTTCTTTACCTAACGAAACGATGTCCAAAAGCTAAAATAGCAAGTTAAGACTTCAAGAACACTAAATAGAGGTATAACGGTCCATTTTGATGCCTTAGGAATGCTCAATTCTATGCATAGACAAGTTTTTCACGTTTCGTGCAATTTTGAACTTAACTTGGTCTATGGCTTCTTTACCTAACGAAACGATGTCCAAAAGCTAAATTAGCAAGTTAAGACTTCACAAGAACACATAATAGAGATTATAACGGTTCCATTTTGATGCCTTAGGATATGCTCAATTCTAGCAGACAAGTTTTTCACGTTTCGTGCAATTTTGAACCTTAACGGTCTATTGGGCTTTACCTAACGAAACGATGTCCAAAGCTAAACTAGCAAGTTAAGACTTCAAGACACTAAAAGAGTATAATACTGCGCCATTTTGATGCCTTAGGAATGCTCAATTCTATGCATATAGACAAGTTT